>NC_081769.1:4647109-4914609 GCF_963082965.1 Carassius carassius | reverse complement strand
TGTGTATATGTATATATGTATGTATGTATGTATGTATATATGTATATATGTATATATGTGTATATGTATATATGTATATATGTGTATATGTATATATGTATATATGTGTATATGTGTATATGTATATATGTATATATATATATATAGAAATGATGACTCAAATCTGTGAGATACCCAGGTATTAGATACAGTTAGTTAGGGATCAATCAGAGATTTAAATGAAGTGATGGAACAAATATGCACAATTCAGAGTGTCTCTAATTACCAAAAAAAAGTGAAAAGTGGTTCTCCACTTCTCTCATTTCTCATTTAAGGCAGAGATAATGGCCAGAGAGTGTCTGTCACCACATCAGGCACTGCAGCAATTTCACACATGATGCTTGACTCTCAGAAATATTTGCTGACCCCTTATCAGAATTGGCATGACCACTACTGCTTCTTCAATGGGAGATCTGTCAAAGAAGCAAAGAAGATCCTTCGCCGTGGCTCTGACAGGTTATCTGGTATTTGTCCCTACTGAAAACTGTCAGTATTTTGTAACCTAGTAAAGGGCACTTCCAGGCAGGTGTGTTGAAACCATGAAACTATTCCAACAAACACAGAAAAAGGCCTGACTGGTCAGCTTTAGCAGCACGGCAAATCTCCAAAATGTTCCATGAACAAAGTGAGGCCACTGAATGCAAAAATTGGTACCCTTGCTCCTGGGATGGGACTGACCTAGCTATGATATCTTTGAGCCGTGGTATTGCTACAATGAGAAGCCTACAATGTACTGTAAAGCATTGTGTTGTACAACATCTAGATTTGGAAAACTAATGTGACTGATATAAACGCTAAATGCTATATCCACTATCACTGTAACAAAGGATGATAGAGATTTGCATCATTTTTCACCATAATAATTAAAGATCCCCTCCAGACCTCAAGTATTATCTGTGAAACATCTATTCACCACAGACAAAATCTATATCAAGGACCTTTACAACAAATAAGACCCATGAATATACATCTGAATAAAAAGGGAAATTTACTGATGGAGTTTCTGTTGTTTTAAACTATTTCTAATCTTCAAGATAGACTCGCATGAGAAAAAAAAAAGTTTAGGAACCCTGACTTTCACTTATAATTTAATAAAAGGCCACAAGGACAAGGTGAGACTTAATAGCAATGTATTCCTCCCCAGGGGGAAATGTGCTGGCGAGCAATAATTAAAAGGAGGTTATATAATGGTGACAGACATAAATGATGTCATGTACAAGCACATGTGACCTTTTTTTTCAGAGAAGCCATCAGAACCTTTTTAACCTCTACAAAACCTCTTTACTATTAAACTTGTATTGTGTGGATGTATAGTTTTCTAAGACATGATTCCAGGGCTGAGAGTGTCTGTAAGGAGACAGAAAGGGGGTAGTGTTGAAGGAAACAATGATTTTTCATCTTCTCTTAGACAGCTTTATACACAAACATTACAGTTGACATCACTGGTATATGTTCCAAAGATGCAATCTGGTGTTGACAGGTAAATATAAATGGTTGTAAATATAAATGGCCCAGCAAATAAGCCAACAAAAGGACTGAATTGAAGAACAAGGGGTTAAAGTTCAGCCACTGCACTCTCCTACTCAGTGTACAAGGACATCAGAAAAGGAGAAATGTATGAATACACTCCACAAAGGAATTCTGATATTATAGATAAAATTGTTATGACCGCACAACAATCAACCATATTTTAGGGTTCTTCAGACAAACAGCTTTAAATTATGCCTTTGAGCATTATGCCAGGATATATATATATCCTGAATGCACTGTAAGTTGCTTTGGATAAAAGTGTCTGCTAAATGATCTGCTGATTATTGTATAATGTAAAATTGCATGTTGATAAATATTAGTCAATAAACATAGTATATTGTTTAAAGAGAATAAATAAATGTAGGTTATTTTGGGACAAAGGATAAAAGTATTGGTTCTTGCAGGTAATGTGAGTTAACACAAGATGCTTAATAACAGACGTTATTACACAAGAAAATGTTACTGACATGTTGCGTTGTTGGGATGGAGTTAGCATTCTTCTCATTCAGCAGCATTCATGGCTGCCATGTCATCAAGTGCCACCAAAGGCCCTCTGAATTTGAAGGATTCTTGGAAGGCAACCTTCATTTTTTGTAATTCTTTCAGCATATTTTGAAGGATGTATATCCTTAGTGTTCTCCAATCACCCACAATTCTTCAATTCTGTACAAATTCTAATTCAAGAGTAAGAATTGCACTAAGCACTGAGCTCGTCAAACATCATGAAATGCAAAAAAAACAAACACACAAAAAAAAACAAAATTGTTTCAGAGGTGAAAGCATATATATTTTCTATTGGTTTCAATAAATGTTATATAGCCTATGACATAAAACATTAAGAGATCAGACAAGGATGCACTAATTTTTCCAATTTTTATTTTTATTTTATATCTTGACAAAAGGCACAGAAACCTTTATAATGCAGCAATGTGGACCTTCGCTTCATTCATCCATTCAGTGCTTAGAAGGACTCTAGCACAGTAGCCTCAGAATGAATAGATATTCTGTTCGAGAAACACCATTTGTATCATGGGCTCTATAGCCAGTTCAACTGACTCACATGGTATTTGACTCATAACATTTTGTTGTCTTCGTTGTTTTGTTTAACGGTGGGTAAATGTGGGTAATCCAAACACAAAACCTGCCTGTCCGCCTGTGATTTTCAGTGTTGATACAGCAGATATTCCCACTTTAATGAGGTGCAGACCTTAATCAGGTCTTCTGTTATATATGATATGCAGGTAATAAAACGAGATCACCAGCATCCAATAGTCCTTTCCTAGAGAAGAAACAGAGTTTTCAGGCTTTGAACATGGTCTTCATATAAAATGTAGAATTTAAAGTATCAACATTGGAATGTCCAAAACGACCATAAATACTAAATCATGGAATGTCCATTTTACAATATTGGAAAAGCATGAGATTGAGTAAATGATGACTGTTCTTGTGTGAACTATTCCTTGAAATATACAGTCAGTCGCTGTAGAATTATTTAACATTGATCAGGCCTCACTGATTTTGATTGTGCAAGTTTACTTTTGACATTTAAAGTGCATGCATTTTATCAGTGTTGCATTATTTATTTTATATATGCTTTCACAAATAACCAGTCCACTGGGACTTTTAGTTCATAAGTGGTCTTGTATTTTGCCTTATATCTCTCACCTTGGTTGTTTTTTGTAAGGTGAAATCATCAGTGTGCAGCTTCAGGGTTTGTGTGATGCCTCCGAGAAATACAAATCTACCAGAACCACCCGCAGGATAATCAGATCTTATTAGACCAGAAGCAATCATAAATTGTGTCAAATCCTCAGTATGTCCTGATCAGATAATGATGAAAGTTTACAGAACACCAAATCTCCAACCCCCACACACTGCTTAATTTTTAGATTATGAAAACTCTTTTCCATGGTACCCAAGGAACCTTAAAGTCTCCCAGTAGAGCATTTGTAAATGGGAATTTCATCTATGGCAGGATGATTCAGCAGTTGATCACTGTACAATCACATGAGAATCAGAGTTTGACAGAGAAAGAGCTGGATAGATGAAGGTGTCTCAGTGTGGAGGGAAACCTTCTCCCTTCTTTCCAATTTCATGGACTGGAACTTCAGTTGAACTGGAACAGATTGTAATGGAATGGGATGCAAGAGTTAAAGCCATACATGTCACACAAGAGGGCATAAAGAGCCGAAAGTTTTATGGATAAGCACAATAGTATGAAAAGTACAATCTGTATCTGTTCCATGTCCATTGGGGCGCACAACGAATCGCACGCATATACAGTATATCTTTATGCATACTCTATTTTGTCGAGCTTATTCTATTTCCCCCTGCTTCTCTGACTCTTTCAATCTAGTTTTTGCTTGGCTGTCATGGTGACATATGTTTAGTTCGCATCTGTCCCAGCTTCGGGCGAGCCCCCATGCTGAGTCGCTCTAGCTCTGGATGCTGCGTTGCCATGGAGAGCAGCTTGCAATTACAATAGCACTGGTGTAGGGAGCAGGTGATATCAAAACTGCACTTTCGCCAACTGCCAAGGGCCTCTTGCACACTATGGTAATAGTGGACAGAAACTGATGTGTAGCACATTGTAAGGTGCTTGGTCATCTTCATGAGGAGATGCTGAGCTTCAGCAGAATAAAATGAAAGCTGGAATTGTGTTTTTGTAGATTTTTCAGGGAACTCAGTGAAAATGTAGTAACTAAAGAAAGCTGTTTATTTTAGATTTGTGGAATACCCACATCAATGCTATGGAGAGCAGCAGGGAGGATTATATTTGTAGGCAGAAACCCGAAAATGAGTTAACATTTTAGCACTTCCGGTCTGTCTCACAGTCCTGAAGTCATTGTGTTGTGATTTTCATTTACCCATTGTTTTTTTTCCCTTGGTAAATGCCTGAAATAAGGTCTGTGGTGAGTACAAGTTTAATAAATTGTCCGTTTTTGTTCTAACATAAAATACATAAGTAATACTCCTACTTGCTAACAAGTGGCTAAAATCAGGGACATTAAACATCATCACAGTGAACAGGTACTCATTAGCACTCAGTAGTACTCATTAGTACTAGTACAGGTCCACTCTCTTTTATATTAATTTCATTTTTTTACGATCAGTCTTGCAAACTACTCTAACTCAAATTTTGATGTAATGTTTTTTTTAAGATACTGAGTTGTCGGATGCTAAATGATGTTGAACTCATGTGACCATGGTGTAGTTGGTTTATAGCTTAAGTTTCTTACTTCTGCCGATTGTATTTAGACTTCAAAACTCATTTAAAGTTCATTTATTTACATTATCATGATGAACAAAACATGTAAGAATCATTAACATTTGTTTGTCACTCAACTTATTTTCTGCAGTATTCAAAAAAGCAATATGCTGCAATAAATATGCTTCATCACTGAAGCCCTCTACCACTCATACTCAAGAGATAGGGATTTGTTTAAACAATGCACTTTTAAGGGAAGGATTCTTCCTGTGATTTGAGTTACAGTCATGAACCATTAGAGAGGTGTGCTATTACTTTCTATCTTGAGATTCTTTAGACTTGAGCTGCAAGTAACCACCTAGCAACAAACTGCATAGCTACATGTTGGAAACTAAACATTTGCCACAACCTGGTGATGTAAGTTATCTTAAAAAAATAAAATTAAAAAAAAGATTTATAAAACACACACACACATCACATGTGTTCACAAAGTCTGACATGCACTTTTTAAACCTGCTAAAATGATTAAACACAAATTCAGCATCATAGCATCAGGTTCATTTTTAATAAAAAGCATACTTTAATATTTTGGATGCCCGTCTGTAATATCCAAAAGATTGTACAGAATACTTACAGTACAGTTATTACAAGTACAAAAACAAATTTAAATCCAAAATCATGATAAATCAGAATAAATAAATTTTATAAATATATCTTCATTTTCACTTTAACCACAACCAATAGTAAAGATATGACACATTCCTAAAATTATATCACTTCCCTTTCCAAAATCATTTCATGACATGTCCTTGTTTTACAAAAGGAAATTGTATGATTTGCTTGTGTGAATATTTGGCACACCTATAACATTATTTGATCATTTATACTGAATAACTTGGCGGCACATAAACAATTTAGACACCGGATATAACATGAAGAATTCCTGGACTTTGCTGACAACCTCATATATAACTAAATACATTTGAGTACATAAAAATATATATGACACGATAATCATGAGAGAGTAAAGAACTTTCTAGACCACTAACTGAAAGTGTGCCACAAGAGACCAATACAACAACGCAACAAAAAAAAAATTCAAACAAAACAAAAAAGACAACTGCTCAAAATAACCATTTTCAATAATGTGTTGACAGTTGAGAGCTGTGATAAAAGCTATAGATATTTCACTGTCTCACATGCATCCGCACACACATGCTGTTCAAGCATGGCGTGAGCTGAACAGCATCAGATAACTGAAATAATACAGCCTGGAGTACATGTAATAATGTAAAAGAAATCTGACTTTCGCATGTAACAGGCCATTTGGATTCAGTCATTGGCAAGTATGCAAGAGTGAACCTCAAGAAACCTGGAAGAGCATGCCTAGGTCATATTTCACCAAAAAACGTATATATTCAACCTATTTTTATGATGAAATTTATTAAAAAAAAAAAAAAAAAAGTCAAGTGTGTGTGTGTGTGTACATTATATATATGGATAAAAGTAAAATTGTAAAGGATTTGAATAAATTATAATACTAATACAAAAAAGTAGCATAAAATATAAAATAGTAATAGTACTGCATTTGTTGTAATACAGAAACATTCATATTAATACTACAAAAAAAAAAAAAAAAAAATATATATATATATAATAGTTTTGCATTTGGTGTGATACAGAAAAAATGAGTACTACAGCAATGAAAAACTAAAAAAAAACATCCTTATTTTGAATTCACGGTGAAATGTGACCTAAACATCTTTTTCACATGTATAAAACAGCCTCAGTGCCTGATGTATCATTAATTCATGTCATTATTCACCGATGTCCTTGTCATAAATTTCCTAGTGCCAAAAATAAACGAAATATAAAGGCTTTTGAATCGAAGTGTTGTAGAATCCCTGAACTGAGCCATGTGTGCGTTGTGTGTCCACAGAGCAGAATTCTCAGCAAACGCAGAAGCCGGCGTCACGCCATGGTGTATCCATAACTCCCACAATGCAGTGCAACCAGCAAACGATCACGCAGGACAGCCTTGCTGGGGTATTCTGGGAGTTTCAGCATGTTGATACTAGGAGAAGAGAGAGATCGGTAAGTGATGCTACACTGTGAGACTCAAACCGGTTTCATTACACACTTTTTTTCTATTTGTTAGTCTTTGTCACTCTTCCAATTCTTCATCATTATGTTTTAAAGCAGCTCTGTGTTTACAGCTCAGAAATAGGAGAAGAGCCACATTGCCCTCTAGTGTTTCTGAACAACACTATCCGTCTGTCTCTCACCATGTACTAGAGGTAGGCAGTAGGTTTGATGTGTAGGGCACAGCGGCAACAGTAAACTTCTGCAGACCGCTGCCGCCCATCAGAAAAGCAAATCCTCCATGAGGGACTCTTGAACTGTCAGAAGAAAACAGTAACGCTTAAAAGAAAGGCACTAATCCCATGTTTTTGGCACATATTAGACATAACAAATCATTTATTATATAACAGAAACACTGACACAGCATAAAACATGATCTAGGTCTAAATCAATCAAATGTCCGTATGTACCTCGTACCCGATTTAAAATGGCTATTCAGCTTCAGAAGTCTTGACCTTCTTAGCTATCTCTTAGCTACAATTAAAATCATTCAACAAAGCCATTTAATTATGTGCGTGTCATTCTTTTAAACAAATATATATATTTTTATATATATAGCATTTTTACATATTTTACCGAAATCATTTTGTATGTAAACTAAATTACATATAAACTAACCTATTACGAAATATGTAACATTCTTTAAACCAATAACTCTGTCTCTCCCATTTCTTCTCTCTCAATTATTTATGTAAAAAAAAATAAAGTTGCCTCTTATCAGGATAGTATGGAAGCCTGTTTCCACCGTAAAAAAAAAAAAATAATAATAATAATAATTTAAAAATTAAGTAATCGTGACATACACTTAAAAAATGTAACAATTAAGTAGCTTGTTTCTTGCAGTTCTGAACAAAATCCAAACTGAAGAAACAAACTTTAAATTGAATTGTGACGACTTTTTTTTTTTTTTCATCTCAATTGTGAGAGGGACATAAAAAGTCGAATCTCTTCTTTTGAATCTATTATTCAATGGCAGAAATGGGTTTTCAAAGGAAACGTCTTATTTTTCATGTTGCAGTTATATTTCCTTTCACTGGAACATTTTTAGAAAAAGAAGGAAAGGAGGAAAGGAATCTTTACATTTTTCAAACCCTATTTTGTACCTTACAAGTGTCATAAAATTATAAATGTTCAGTCACTTTCTGACAATATTTCTACAGCATGAAGTGCCAGAATACAGAACAAGGAAATTACTATGCGTACCTTCCTGTAACAAACTGTAAGAGGAGGACTCTTTCTTCTTGAGTGAGATTTTCAACCACTTCCCAAAACCACTGCAACAAAAACACACACAAGTCTCTAATCACAGCCTGGTAGATTCTTGTCAACTGGTATACATTTAGTTTAGTTCTATAGTTTTTAATCACCATGACTATAACTACACCGCAGCCATCAGGCAGTTTACTCTCTGCCAAGCTACTGTTGTTATCTCTGACTAGCTATAGTGGTCTCACCATTAATGTTATAATGTAAACCTCTTGACATCACTGTTTTTTATGTATATTTCAATGCATTTTCTTTTTTATGTATATTATCGGTCTCTATGAAACAGCATCATTGTTTTGTGTGTGCACCTGTATAACAGGCTCCTGCAGGTCATAGCCACTAGTGTACTCTGTGTTCTTCTTCCAGTCCATCACATCAATTTCAGGCATGCCTGACAACAGCAGTTCCTGCTCACAAAAAAAAACATAAAAACATACCATTCCATCAAACACACATTCTAAGATTCTGGTACATTTTTAATAGTTCTCCAAAAATGCATTTTTTGTCATCATTTACTCTCATGTTGTTACAAATACGCCACACCTGATGTCAAACCTGGTGCAAAGCATCTCACGGCACCGTGTTTTAAGTGGACAAGCAAAGAGGTAGTTTGTCAGCAAATAATTTCATGGCAAAACTACTGATCACAAAACCGTTACATCTTTAGAAGACTTAATTTATTCATTCATATCTGTTCTAGTCCCCATTCACTTATAATAATAATAATAATAATAAAAAAAAATGGTGTAAACCTTCTCTTTCATGGAAAGAACAACAACAATAAAATGATCTGATGATCAGTCATTGCATTTAAGGACTGAAATGGCATAGCATATCATTTTAGTCAATGAAAATAACATTTATCAGAAGATCACAAGATTTATCTTGTGAAACAATCCTTGTGAAAGCCTGAGCTTCTGAAAAATGAGTATACTGAAGTATTAACTATTGTTTTGTTCCTCTGTTGTCAATTCTTCATTCTTTTGATGTTAATTTTCTCTATTTCACTTGGTTCCAGTTTACTTGTGCATTCACTACATGACCTGTGCAAATGCAAGTTGTAGTATTTTGTTTATGTTGTGGATTCATTTTGTATAGACTGTGTATGAGTGAGCTTATTAACTTGCTCAGTTCTCTGGTGTTCAGGGCTTTCATTTTAATACTACAGCTGCTGTTGTTGTGTGTGTGTGTGTGTGTGTGTGTGTGTTTCTTCAGTGAGCACAGGAGAGAAAAATAGCGAAGAGAAACTCCATGAGAATATAAAGAGAGAGAAGCAGGAGTCTCATGCAGAGATGAGAGGAGGAATCTACTGACCAGCTCATATTCATCAAAGAGCTGGATGAGCGAGGGGGGGATGAAAGTGTGAAAGCCCTGCAGGAAGGCATTGATCTGCGGCTGAATCGCTCGGGTCATCCTGAGCTCCGTCACCAGCTGCACATACTCCTCCTGACACACACAGAAACATGACAAATCAGACAAAAATCCCACCATCATTCACTTTTTCACAATCATGGACACACTGCTTTGTTCTCGGCAGTCTGAGTGACTCAAATAAGGTGAAATATCCCTTATAATAATAAAAAAAAAGGTTCTTCATCTCATGCAAGTGTAAATGATAAAAAAAAAAAAAAATGGAGACACAACTACTAAGTTTTAATTGCTATGAATATTAGCCTTTTCGACTCAAAAAATAATATAGGCAATTGATCCATTTTACCCTGGTTTTCTGTACAGTTGATTCCAATAGTTTGATTTTAGCTAAAGTAAAAATGCAATACTCTAATGTGTACAAAATACTCAAAACTTTCAAAATTCGAGATTAGTATGATTTTTTAAAAATAGATATATATTACAATTTAAAATAACAATTTTCTATTTAAATATATTTTAAAATGTAACTTATTCCTGTGATCAAAGCTGAATTGTTAGCATCATTACACCAGTCTTCAGTGTCACATGATCCTTCAGAAATCTTTCTAACATGCTGATTTGCTGATCAGTGTACATTTATTATCAGGGGTGCACATAATTTTTTCAGCATGGTTCTCATAAGAGAACCTGGAGATTTGGTTTGGTCCTCACACTGCATATAGCGTGACCCATTAAATATAACTATAAAAAATTTATTAATAATAGTTATAATATTATTGCACTTTATTTTTTTTTTTTTTTAAATAAAATAATAGTAAATAAACTAAATAATAGTGTGTAATATTATTCAAAATAAAAGGCAGTCCTAGTATTAAATACAAGCAATAAATGAATAAAAGGGTTTTCATCATATTCAAACTTAAAACCAGCAGGCTTTTATTTTGGCGGGTTGCCGGCATGTAAGTATACGCACTTCCGGATTAAGCACCGCTGCTGATTAAAGAGCGTCAGTGGATGAATGTCACAGTTTTGCATTGTGCTTTGAAAACGGCATGGCATAGCTTAGATTTATACATTCCGGTTGAAAATAAAAAGTATATAGGGCAGTTTGTGATCTAAAATGGTAATTGTGTATTAACAGCTGTCAACCATGTCAAATGCAAATTGACGCAAATGCGCTGTCAGAACATAACGCATTTTTTATTTTGGTCGCGCATGCGGACCTGCGGACCACTTATGTGCACCGCTGTTTATTATCAATGTTGAAAACAGTCATGCCTTAAAATTCTGTCCCGGTAGACAGCTCACTAGGGTTTTAAGTTTATATAACCAAAACAGAGAACTGGAACATTAAAAAACCCTTACAGACCATCTTTATATATATTACCTTGTTGTCTTGGGTGACCTGAATGGCAGTTCCTCCTGGTTTGAGAGGGACCTCTTCCATAGTTCCAAAAACATCTGTTTCTACAGAGAAGGTGAGCTCAAGGCCAAGGTCACTGATGTCATTGTCCAGAATCCACTGCAGATTTTTAGCATACTCTGGGTCGATGGATGACACATCCTGATAGCTCACTGGGATGCCTGCAAAGATCCCACACAAACGCACTTTTACACATGATGCATGTCGCAGACACTCCGGTTAATGACTATGTTTATCAGAATATTGGTTTAATCGTGTTGTGGTAAATTGGTTCTATTGACATGATGTATATGGAACTTCCTGATATACTTCTGATTATTCTTGTGCTTGTAAACATGCTCAGAGAAAATAACAATTTTATGGACTTCACTTAGGGTGCTTTCACACTTGGGTCGATTTCCTGGTCTGAACCCGAGTTTGATTGCTCCCAAACACACTAGCACGCTAGCAAGCGAACCGTACCAGAGTTCACAGGAACAGTACCCCAGACTACCTCTTTGGTGGACTCGGGTAAGGTTCGTGGGTTCAGAAGACAGGGTTCACATCATCCAAATGAACTGAACTCTGATGTCAATGGAACCCAGGCACACACCAAAAGTGCTAGCATGAAAGCACTCTTAATTAACTATGTGTCTGTACAAGTTCCAATCTGTATGAATGCACGCAAAAAGAAGTATAACAAACAGATTCAATGTAAAAATGTGCTGATACAGAACTATTTACAAGTAAATTCTCTGATATAAACACTATGTGAGTGGAGTGGGTTACCTAGTATGTGCTTGTAAAAGGAGCGTGTGAAGTAGATGTTCACCAGCTGTCGATGATAGAGAGCCAGACTCAGGATTTGACCAGCAAATCGGAAGTAGTTCAGATGATCTGGGTTTACAGAAGAATTACTGTTGGGTTGAAACGTGGTACCTGTACAAGAATTTGAGAATTCAAAATCCAAGCATTGACATTCAAAAAAATAGAAAACTGTTAACACAGCACATTGTATCTGCGAAGAAAAAGGGATGTTGTCTATTTGTGCATAATGACAGAGAAAATGTTTTATCTAAAGGCATAGTCCCAGTAGCCAGTTTCAGTCATAAGCTTCATTTACATAGTCAAGAGTTCAGAGGCAACGTCTACATCTCTCAGCGGGAGGACGTTGATGGTCCATGCGACTCCCTGCCGAGCTCATGGCCCTGCAGAGCCTCAGCCGACATCAAGCTTCCCTTTGGCAGTGACCAATGTGATTCTTCACACACTAAAAAATTAAAAAGCCATTGTCTGGCTCAAATCTGATCCAATCTTTTCCTTCTGCAAGCACTAGGTCTCACAAGCCAAAAGCAGACTGGAGGCCTCTCCTGCACTTCTGTTTTTATAGAATGTATTTTTTCCCCATTAATTCTGTGCATATAATTTGTATTTTAATGGTACAGTCACATTAACTTTTGTTCAGTGACTTGAAATGACAGAACTGCATGTGGATTTCAAAATAGGTTCAAGTTGGTCACTCAGATTCACTACCCCGACTCGTATTGTAGATAAGATTTTTACCATCCGCTGATTGTGTAAACAGTGCATAGTCTGGGTTGATGATCTCATTGGACAGAATGTCAAACCACTCTCTGACCACCCCCTGACCCTGAAAAATGACAGAATAAAGTTATTAATGGCATAAATCCTACTCCATTATAGCAAAATCCAAGCAAACATACTTTAAAATCTGGTAAACTAGTTAATATATGCATAATATACAGCTACCTAATGTATTTTAAGCATCACTAGCTGCCTTCTAAGACACCTCATTTTGGTCAGACACTAGCCCAACTGAGGTTGGTTTAGTTTTTTTTTCTTTTTTTTTTTAAGGAATATTCTTACATTTGAATGAATAGTAGAGTTGTATTAAAAATTTATAATTTCATATAAATGTATATTGTGTATTAACCTTTAAAGACCTAGAACATTTTTGGGGCGCCTGACACACCTGCACTCTTCTTTGTTTTTCAGACCTATTCTAGCAGTCAGCATCAAGTGCCATATATCATTATAAACAGGAGGACTTACAGTTTAAGTTTAGCTAATTCAAAGTCTCAATTTTGTTTTGCAAGCAACAGTTGGGTGTTTTTTACTGGGTACTCAAACAGAAACTCCTAAAGTTTGGATATTTTTCTTTAGAAAGTTGTGTCTGAGTGTTTTACACTTCTATATAAAATTTTGTTTAGATATACCATTCCCCAAGCAAATTATAGCCATATATCACAATATTATTATCTGCGCTTTTAAGTAAAAAAACAGGCCTATTTCGTTAACTAACAATAGAGATGTGTCCAAAAACATTTTAATAAGTAAAGAAAATGCAAAGAGTGTTATTTGATTTTCAATCTGAGTATGAACTATAAACACAAACTATGCAGCATAGGCTATAGTAAAAACAATTGCACAAATTGTCTTCAACAATACAGTGCAAAAACAGTGCAAATGATTCACAAACTACACAAAATGAGTGAGAAATATTCAGAGTGCAACAGAAAAAAACAGTGCAAACTATCTTTTTGAACTATATATTTTGTATAATTATTTATTTATAATAGACATAATATAAATGAGAGATCCGTTGGCTATAATATGTGTCAGAATCGATTTTACCGGGACATCGCCTACTAGTGATGTGTCGTTCGTGAACGAATCGTTCTTTTTGAACGAATCTTTTAGGTGAACGAATCGTTCTCGTTCACGTAATCCACTGACTCGTACTTCTCGTTCAGTGAAGTTCCTCCCTCCACAGCAGTGCGGCGCTATAAGCAGCGCATGCGCAGCTCAGTGAACCGGGTAACAACCATTTCATCCTTTCAAAGAATTACTCAACCTCGAGCATTCAATAGCCTTCGAGTATGAGATGTGACAGAGTATGTGATTTGTTGAATGTAGTGAACGAATACGCCCTTAATGAACGAGTTTCATATGAGTCTGAACTAGATCTGGAGATCTTATCGTTCGTGAACGAAATGACTGAACTGGTACCCATGTCGTTCGTGAATGAGTTGAATGAGCTGATACATGTCGTTCGTGAATGAAATGACTGAACTGATACACATGTCGTTCGTGAAAGAGTTGAATGAGCTGATACATGTCGTTCGTGATTGAAATGACCTGGCACATAGCTTATCTCGTTCGTGAACGAAATGAATGGGAGTAAACAGGGTTAGTCTGCAATTTAGCATATCAATCTCGCAAAAATGCAAAGCGCAGTTAAGTACTGTACTGTGCACATACGCATATTTTGATATTTAGCAACTCCACGTTTAATCCCCGATTTATGAATGTGAATATATAATATTATAATATATAAACTGTCTGACCAAACAATTAAAATGCTAACTTAAAAACTTAATTAGACTTTATATATTGAATGTGATTATACACACATTTTAATAAAGCCAGATCAGTTTTTGTAACAAGTGAATACGTTTGTTGACTTAAGACATAACACATAATACACTCTTTTTTTGCCATCTGCTGGCTTATTTTGTGTAATACGAAGAAATGGTCACTGAATGAATCAGTGAACGATTCTGAACGAATCATTTTGGTGAACGAACTGAAAATGAACGAATCTCTAAAAAGAATCATAATTTCCACCACTATCGCCTACAGACCCAAGATATAAATTACAGTGCTTTATCAGATATGTACCGCTGTTTCATCCTTGGTTTTGATTTGTTTTATGTCAAAGTTCTCTGTCGTGTTTTTTTTGTGCTTTTTCAGAGAGTTTTCTCATGAAAATGTTTTAGTTTGTGTTTGTATCCATGCACTCGCGACATGCTTCACTTTCACTTTGTGTTCGTTCATATTTCAAAAGTAATATGTTAAGTAGTAGTTTAAAAGACTACTTATTTGTTGAATATGGTACAGTTTGAACCAATCTGGGCTTGGGGGTGGGACTACGCGTCAACAATCATTTCTGTTTGGCTCAGAGGAACGAAAGCATTGGTTTCTTCTGACGAATCAATGTTATCAAAATGTGATGACGTAATCACGTGCACTAAGGTGCCTCTGAATATCCAAATGAGTTAAATCGAAACGTGGAGAATCTCTGCTTTACATCACTTTTTAAAGCATTCAGATTGGATAAGCGGTTCAAAAGTTATTAAACATTAAAAAACAACAGGCTATATTGGTCTTTGAGGGTTAAAGGACCTCTGTATGCCAGATTTTAATAAAACATAATTCTCATAATTCTCAAGAACAGATGTAAACTTCTATATTGGTGAATAAGAGACTATGACAAACATGATTTTTGATCTATTATTTATCCCAAAAGCAAAAATAAAGTGTGTTCTAAAGATGAAATTTGTGTTCCAAAGATAAACAAAGGTTTTATGGGTTTGGAATGTTATGAGGGGGAGTAATTAATGGCATGATTTTTATGTTTGGGTGATCTATCCCTTTAACTGTGGTAAAAAATGCTCTCTTTTGGCTTATTGTTTCACATCATTTCTCTCTTCTGACAGGGTTACATGATTTACAAGATTTGAGATGTTCAAACTTACCATTCCCTCTTCACCGTGAAACCGCACTGCAATGCCTTGTTTGAGTTTCTCATTGGATGACTTGGACACAACCTCGCAGCTGCTTCGGAATATTGAGTCTGAAATACAATGATAAAAAATGAATGAAGGAGGTGAAGCCTGAAAGATGAAGGAACTTTTGAACAGATAATGAAGAAATTCTTCCACCTCTGTGAACAAGAAGAATATCATTTTCATTAACTGGCCGGTGCACCATATCCGAGTCTGGCTGTCCAGCCAGAAGATGCTCATAAAACCACTCACACCTGTCTTTAAATGGCTAAGGGAGAGAGGAAAACAAAGACATATTTAAAAAATGGCTACACTCACTTAACCCTGTTGCACATGAATACTTAGGCCAGAAACATATTACACACATGGATGCAAACACAGACCTGAATACTGAATACAGCCCCATGGATCTTTAACTTCAGTAAGTCAAACTAAATATTATATGAGCCATTGCCTTTTATGAGGTTTGCAATTTATATCATATTAGCAGGGGCACATTGATTTGTGTGATTTTCATCCAAATTGAGTTGATATATTTATAAACACATAATATATATTATTTAAATAAATAATGTCACTCACTAGATCCTATTTGTGACAATTAAGGTTATCTTTAACACTAAAATTGTATACGTAACTGTATTCATATATTAAAATCATTTAGCAGTGACATAATTTTAACTGAAAATACATTGAGAAGATAAGATATGGGACAACACCAGGATCACCATTTGAAGAAGAGAGATACAGATATTTGTTGTATTAAAATTATTTGAAATTCAAATGTACATGTAACGGTAATCTTTAGTTTATCAAACATACAGTATCTATACTTCTAATGCATTTAGATGAAACAGTATGAAGGCAGATATTTTATTCTTGAGAGTAACATGCATTAAATAGGCTCAAATAGGATTTCATCGTAACTCCAAAAGTATTTCAGGCCCTTTGGGAGCTGAGGAGCCTCGATGAAGTCCAAATCAGGGACATGATCTCATTAGCAAATTACATCAACTCCAAGAGTTATTTCAGTCTCTCATCATGCTTACCTGTCCTTTAATAATATGCATGAAGCGAGACATGAGTTCAGGACATTCCAGCAGGAAGTGGAAGTGGTTGAAGATTATTTTGGGATTCCTGAAAACAGTAAATGATTAATAGTGAGAAAGTGTTTTACAAGTACAGTATAGGCTAAACACACAACTAGCCCTAAACTTAAGGTTAAAAGAAAAGTTACCATGAAAATGAAATTGTATTATTTACCCATCCTCGTGTCATTCCAAACTCGTGGATGTTTAATCATTTTTAAAGAAATTTTGAATTGATTTTAATGCAGCCCTATCATAGTGCATCTAGAATTGGAGCAGCCAGAATTGGTGTGTAGTTAGTATATGAGAACGGACGCAAGCTTCAGTAGAGGAGTGAGATGCCCTTGACTTACCTTGTCACAAAACACTTGAGCACTTCATCATGTTTACAGACAAACTCGATGAATCGAGGGGATGTCATGCTAGATATCAGAGAAGAAAAAGAAAATGAAATAAGAGTGTGCAGGGCCTCAGACTTGATGATGAGAGTCTATAAATTATGCATTAATTAAAGAGAGATTTAATGGTGTAATAACATTATCATTAGAAAGGCAGTGAGGTCGGGGTGAAGAGACATTATGAACACTCACACCGAATGAGCTCATGAGTACACGTCTATTAAAACACTCATCTTGGTTCTCCTGTACTTCCCATGAACTTCACAGGGGTCACATTCCACACTTCTGTAGCTTTTAGCTCCACTTTTAAAGTTCACATGCTTTTATCCAAAGCGGCCTACAGTGCATTCAAGCTATTCATTTTGTCACCCTGTGTGTTCCCGCTGGGAATCAAACCCATGTCCTCAGCAACGCCAGCACCATGGTCGAGATCTCAAAAGTATGAAGATTTCTGAACAAGCTGTTCTCTGAAGTTTAGTTTCTAAAATCCTCTGTGTGAAGTGCAAAGAAACTTTGGTCACAATTTACTTGAAGTTCCAGTTCTCACTATTAACTATTATTATCTCAGTATTAAGACTTTTCCCTAAATAACCTCCTAATTACTACTTATTAATAGTTAGTAAGTATTGGGCAGGATTAAGATGTAGAACATGGTTATGCAGAATATGTGCTTTATAAGTGCTATTAAAAAGGAAATATAGTAGTAACATGCATGTGTAGGGTATCAGAGTGAATTAGACAATTTAAGATTCAATCAGATTGGTTTTGGAACAACCCAAAGAGCCAAATTCCACAAAGAGGCCCAGGACTACAAGACAACGTCATAAATCTGTCCACAATAGGGCTGCACGATGTGTCGTTTAAGCATCGATATCGCGATGTACGAATCCACGATAGTCATATCGCAGGATGTGCGATGTAGGCTGCCGTAGTTGATCCGTTATTCATTAACTGTATGGGCCAGAGAGAGCGCGCGCGCGAGAGAGAGAGAGGGCGAGAGAGAGAGAGAGAGAGAGAGAGAGAGAGAGAGAGAGAGAGAGAGAGAGAGAGAACGCGCGTGCGCTCGCGAGAGAGAGAGAGAGAGATAGCGCGAGAGAGAGACAGAGAGCAAGCCTCTGCCGCACGCTCAACGTCTTCAAACAACATGAGCGCTGTCTTGCTCTCTCTCCCTCGCGCATATTAATCAATTGACACGATGGTGTCGATGTTTAAATCAATTAAAATGAGAGTGTAAGTGTGCTCACCCCATTTTTGTTTATAAGAAAAAATTTGATTAGATTTCATATCGCAATATATATCGCAGAAAAATAAAATATCGCAATGTAATTTTTTCCCAATATCGTGCAGCCCTAGTCCACAATACCCTGGCGTCCTGGGTCTGAAGCACGTTCACCATCTAGCAGCTTTGAGCAGCTCACAGCATTAAAACAAAGAACACTTATTGATAGTTCCAACTCAGGAAGGAGTTTGTCAAATTTGGGGCAAGTAACCAAGATTAATGGTCAAAGAGAGGTACAGCATGACCATCAAATGTTAATCCATGATAGAATGGTGGTTTTCCCCACCCAGGACAAGAACCAGACTGAGATTCCTTATGAAACATTTTAGTCTCTTTGTTCCTCACAGAACAAATTCTCGCGTTCACAAAGAACTGCACAGAAACTGCCTTTACATGTATATATGCACCTAAATTATGTTAAAAGGACTTATGAGCTACTAATCATTTCTATGCATTTCTACTGCATATTATTTATGTAACCCACACATTTGACTATCATGTCCTAATAACTTATTGTGTATGTATTTTGAATAACTACTGAATAGGTTATAGGTTTATATTCATGTTGGGTATGTATGAGTTTGAATTTTCATGCTTTAAATGTTTCTATCCATCAGTACTTTGTAAAATGTATTATATTCTTGTTATAGAAATCATGCCCAAATTATATTCTGCAAGAGCGAGACAAAAAAAACCGACCCATGTGACTGATAAGATAACATGCTGATAAATGTATTGGGAGGAGAAACATAGCAACACCCCGAGAAAAGACTATGAATATTTGGTCAAGACACCATTTGGGATGTGTCCAACAGCCCCGTTTATAAACTCAGGACACCATCAAATTATGCTTTTAGTCATCGCTTTTTGCATTCGTTTTTTTTTTGTAATGCTTGTTTTGCCCGTGAATTCTTCAAGCACCGTTCCAGCATGCTCTGGCTTGCATATCCACAGTTCCTCTAAAATTATGAAGAGAAATGCCTAGGTGCATAAGTTTACGTCATGTACTTTCTTTCCCTTTCACTAAATATCCAAAAAATTAAAATAAAAAAATAAATAAAAAATATTCAAATTTTGAATATTCGTCGAATTTAAAATAAAAGTCCACATTCGAATGCAAAAACGTTGGTGGTGCACGAGATGTGATGACGATGTAGCTAAGAGTCATTGTTAACACTGTCTTTGTTAACCTATCCAGTTGAAGCCACTAGGATGCTGTGCTGCTACGCTGTTAATTACAAATATTGTGGGAAAAGAGAACATCAATGCAGAGAAGATCTTGTTTACGTCAAAACTGAAACCAAGTCATTCACACAGAACGCATATTTTGCACATTTTCTAGAGGGACATCTATCACAGTTGCACCCGCGTCTCACACAAAAGAGCCGCATGTTTAGAAAGCCATGTAAAATTAATGCAAGTTCAACTTTGAAAAAACATATCTCAAGACTTTATAGCAGGTTGTTTCCCCATCCCACTACAATGCGTGTTTTTAAATGAAAAATGTACTCTGTGTAGGGATGTAACGATTAACTGCGAGCAAGTTGAAAATCGATTCAATATGTGATGATTGAAATCAGTTGAGATGCAAAACAAATCGCAATTCAATTAGGGGTAGTAGGAGTTAATGTAAGGGATAATTGTGCGTTCGGCTGAGTCATGTAATTTCACTTTAGCTTAGAATAATTTTATGACGCAAGATTAATGTAAACAGTCCACTGTGAACACCTTTGAAATTAGCTTCAACCTTTTCAAATTTTATGAATGATTATTTTAGGTTCAAGTGTGTGTAAGGATTTGGAAACAAGCTGAGTACAGGTGTTACATCTGCAGTGCAATCTGCTGTTCAAAACTAAGCTCAAAATCGATTCAAGTAAGAACAGTGATGCATTCGGAAAATCTCAGAGTCATGCATCTATTTATTTTCCCAGCCCTAGCCATGACACGAAGCGGAGTCGGCCAGGAGTCAATTTTTCCACTTATACTACAGTTACCACACCTCAAGACATCGATCAGCAGATATATTTAAAGGGATTCGTCTGGTTTTTGTACTTAAATCGCTATTGTGAGTAGGATTATTTCTTCCACATCTCTTTCAATGCCTCTTTTGCTAGTTCCAAAACGTCATTTTAAAGCATTTCTATTCTATTTCTATTTAAAGCATTTCTGAGCCATTGATAGCATTCTAATGCAGTTATTAATGAAGTTATTAGAAAGACAGCGAGAGAAACAGAGAAACACAGAGAGAGAGAGAGAGAGAGAGAGAGAGAGAGAGAGAGCTTGTGTGAATAAGGTTTACTTACCTCTTTGCATCTCTAAACAGTCTCCTTGCTAGTAAGAAATGTCATGTGTGGCCTTTAAGTTGCTACACTATATAGGCTGACTGATAAAATCGCCAGGGCAGCGCTGACAACACCTTTTGTGCAAACTGCATGAGCGTTATTACTGTTAACTATGCGAAGTTATATGGAATTGTAATGCGGTCAGAGAGAGCTGCCTGGAACTACATTCGACGTGCGTTTCCCAGAAAATAATTGCACACCTCAGAATGTTAGTCAGCCAATCAGATTCAAGCCTTCAATGGCCCCGTAGGAAATAAATGAATGTATGTCTGAGGGCATGCATATGCATATTAAAGTTCATAACTGCAGCACTGCTTTGTTTACAGTGGAAACCAAGGAAACGCTTTAAGCGCCTCCTGCTGGCAGAAAGTGAATCTGCATCTCAAGCAGATATTTTGTATGTATACTATTACAAAAATGAAGTCAAACAAATTATACAATGAAATTATACAATCTAATTTAGATTAAAAACTGCTCATGTTGCATGTATGCAGCATCTTTGTTTGGATCATGATTAAAATGATGTGTTCGCCTCTAATGTTAAATGCAAAGAGCACACAAAGCCTTATTTTGTTTATATGAAGAGATTTTGTGTTATTTTTGTGTTATTAGGGGTGGTGTTAGCGCAGTGGATAAGACGCATGCCTGTGGTGTGGGAGACCCGGGTTTGAATCCACTGTGAACCGCCAGTGTGTCCCTGAGCAAGACACTTAACCCCTAGTTGCTCCAGAGGCGTGCGACCTCTGACATATATAGCAATTGTAAGTCGCTTTGGATAAAAGCGTCAGCTAAACGAATAAATGTAAATGTAAATTTATTTGCCTTGGAGCTTGTTTTAAACTTTCAATTTAGTTTTGTTATTAACATTTAAATTCTATTTAAATTTGATTATTTAGCAGATGCTTTTTTATCCAAAGCGACTTACAAATGAGGACAATAGAAGCAATCAAAATACACAAAAAAAGCAAAATTATGCTTAAAAAGTAAAAAGTAATAAAAAGTGCTATATTAATATAGCGTTATATTTCATTTTCACAAAGAAATGTGCAGCATTTTGTCCAAGCAGGAATAAACGGACAAATTTAATTTATAATTTGACTAATCTCATTTTGTAAAAAAAATATATATATAATAAAAAAATTGTTGAATCGCGAAATCAAAACCGTAAATCGAATTGCGAGTTGATTGAATCGTTACATCTCTAACTCTGTGTGATTGGCTTTAGGCCCTTTGTATTAAAATATGCATACATACATGATGCTGTTTTGTTTATAGTTGTTTAATCAACTTAATTATAATTGGTTTATAAACATTATTTTAAACATTATGCAACTTTTCCACATATAGTCATGCTATCTTTCACTTTTAATAAACTAGGGCTGTGTATTGCCAAGAATCTGGCGATACGATACGTATCACGATACAGGGGTTGCAATACGATATATTGCGATACTGTAAGCAAGAAAAAATATGTGGATTCTTATTTTAGGAATAGAATATATTGTAAGGAAAGCTGTCATATTAAGAACACCACTATATGCAAACCTTAGCAATAAATAGATAAAAATAGTTTAACCAGAACACAGTGGGATCTGCATTTGTAATAATCAGTCCCTGTAACATTCAACATTATTGAACCACTTTTTGTGCAGTACGAGTAAAGGGGGAAAAATTAAAGTGCTTGCAGGATCCCTTAATAAAATAAAACAATATAAAAACAATAAAGGCATAATCTGAAAAACCAAGCCTTGTGCATTATAAAGTATAATATTCTGAATATATTACAGTTGGTTTGATACCTTTATATCAAATGGTATTGTCGTTTAATGCATTAATATTAATGCATACATTAAAAGTTGTAAAATTATTCTAAAACACATAAAATGGTAATTCAAAAACTTGAACCTGAGCAATAACAGGGATGTTTTTTCTGAACATTTTAATATTGGTTTATATTATAATGTCACGTAGTTAAATTGTTTAATTAATTTAAAATGTTATTATATTTTTATTTTATTTTTTTCTAGAAATTAAGCCTTGTGCAACTTAAAGGGCATATATTTATGACTATCTGAGTTAGTTTGGGCTCAAAACATAACAGCCACAAAGAGTTTAACTGGCAAAAAGGTCAAACGTCATACTAACTTTGCCACCGCCGCTGAAAACCGCGACGCAAGCAATGCACCAATTGCACAAAACGCCCACAAAATTAGAGATGCTGCAGTTATACAGGTCAAAGCGTTACAATCAGCGGGGTGGCCTTCCCGCCTATAGTTTTTCCACACGTGAGCCTCTTCACACTGGTCGCAGCAAGCAGAGGAACCGAGGTGACGACAGAGCCCCAGTCCCATGGTGGACGTTACCACAAAAGCCTAAATGACAGAACACTTCAGCTTTCTTTTCTTTTCAGCTTTCTTTTCTAAATAAAAATTATCCATTTTCAATTTAATCAAAAAATGATTGAATGTAAATTCAAATATAATATAATTTTTTTTAATAATTATAAAAAATATGAATGTAGTTTTTCAGCCATTTTGACAGCCCTACAGTTCGTTCAATGAATCACTGGCTGACTCAGTGATCAGACATAAAAAAGTGATTGTGCAAATTCCCTACAAAATCGAGCTAAATTGACCTGTTTCCCTTACACATTAATAAGCAACTAGTTAATAGTAAGAACTGGTCCCTATACTGAAGTGTTACCGAAATGTTTAAGTTTGTGGTCAGTCGTTACCCATGTGGCATCTGACAGGAACAGCACATGTAGAAGGCCTGGATCACAGCGCTCAGGCGATTGGCTATCATAGAGATGACATCCTGACCATCGGCGTAGCCCTCCGGCGTCTTCATCACGGACTTGGCATCCAGCAACAGAGGGGGATTTTCGCTGGAAACAGAAGGGTCGACCTCCTGCTTTTTCAAGAAGAGTGATGCAATGTCGTTTCCTGAGGATGAGGTTGTTGCGTCTGTGCTCTCTTTATCCAGCTCGGTGGAGATGAGGACCAGCCATTCATCAAGAGAGTGCCACAACAGCTCCAGAGGCTAGACAGCAACACAAAAGCACATCACTTCAACACAGATGTGCTGTTCAAGACCAGAGCAGGCTCTGCTTTGTGAGACGGCTTTGGAATTTCCAATTGCGAGAGACTATTCCATTCTACAGCAGCCTGTTTGCTCATCTGTGCAGTGTTTGACACTAAGGTGATGTGATGTATTGATATTTAGAAATACACTCTCTAGTCTATGACATTGTAAATATCTGTCTTATTGGACTTATTTGAATCCTTGTCTCATGACTTGATTGATGTGCAAATCAATTATTATAGTCTCATGAATGTTTAGTAAACACAGACGTTGTTTCAACTAAGAGCATTTTTGGCATTTCGGAAAGTAAACTCTTTTTCGCAATGCAAGTTAAATAAAACACTTTTCACAGTCTCATTAGTTACTGTGTTTAACTGCATTTGGAAATAACATTTCTGCCCAATTTCAAACAATAGGTAGCTTTTTGTATGCATGTATGTTTTTCTTTTCATTTTGTTCCATAATGTTAAGGAATTAAAGTTTTAATTTATGTAAAATAAAATAATAAAAAAGACTCACCAAAAATGTTAACTTTTATTTATTTTTAAAAGCATCTTATATCCTTGCAAACAAACCTTTGATAATGCTTTTTTAGTGGCACAATATTTCCATTATAGACCACCATAGAGACCATCATAAATCATAATTATAAATGATATGTTTAAAGTTCATATTTTTTATGACGGATTTTCTGATTTTAATATTGAGTGTAATTTCTTGGTCTGGGACAAAAATAAATCAATTAAATCTATATATAATATACATTTGAAAAGTTTTTAATATCACTATCATTAAACACAAATAATAATGCTAAGATATGGTAGGTTTAATAATGAACCATGGAACATGGACCATCATTTTCTGCACATCTGTGTTTTAAGCTTTCAGTCTATGGTGCTCGATCTGTCACTTGTCCATTGATCAAATGTATGCTACAAGAATCAAACATTGACAAAGATTCGTTGGCAATGCAATCCCCACTGACCTTAAAAACCTGGTTACGTGGTGTCTTGTTTCCGTTGTAAACCATGTCATTCCCGTTATTTGGGGAGGACGGCCCAAGACAGAACACATGACAGAAGATCCGGACAATTCGGAGCAGACTCTTTGTTTGGACCTCAAAGTTACTGGACAAACTAATAGAAACAGAATGAGAAATAGATTTGTGTAAAGTTCTACATAATACAATTTCTCAAGAAAGATGGATATCATGAGACGCACCTAAGCAGTTTATGTCCGTTTGTGGTGGCCACCTCAGCCAAGCTGGTCAACATCCTTTGGTAGCTGGAGTCACTCTGCTGTGAAACATATTCTAGAACCTGCCTTAGCTTAAAAACAAATAATAATAATATTCAACATGTAAAAAGACACTTATGTACATAAACTCATCAAAAAACATATATAAGAAAAAGAGGTCGTACCATGTTCTCTTTAATGTCATCATTCTGGGTCATCTGTATCAGTGTCTGAAACAGTCTGCTATGGTGCTGGATCAGAATTTCACATGTTTCACCATAACCTCCCTAAAAGTAGTTATACATGAGCTTTAGTATTCTGCATACTGAGTGAGTGAATAGAACATAGGTGTGCTGCATTCACCTGCACACACAGGTCAAGCGGTGTAACCCCATTTTTGTCTGGCAAATACTTGGCACCCCTAAGGAGCAGTATCTGTGCGGTGTCCCTCTGACCATGACTGCAATACAATGATAAAAGCTTGTAAATTGCATGCATATTAATATCTTCCATCCATGTGTGAACAAGTTTAGATCCCACTTCTGTCCTGGATCAAGTTCAAGCCCCAGGGCCCTATCATACACATGGCGCAATACAACGCAAGGCGCAGCGCAAGTGTGTTTGCTAGTTTCAGTCCGGTGCCATTCACATTTTCCCGTCCAGCGCCACGTCGTTTAATTAGCAAAAGCATGTGCGCTCATTTGTGCGCCCATGGGCGTGCTGGTCTAAAAAGGAGGTGTGTTCAGGCACATTGCTATTTTAAGGAGCTGAAAATAGACTGCGCTGTAGACCAACTCAAACCTGGTCTAAAGTCTAATGTCAATGGCGCATTATTTTTGTTATTTAAAGAGTGCTGGTAGAAAATTCCCCTATGGGCGTGTCCACAGTGTGCGTTGACTTTGCTTATTACATACAGGGATGCGCATCACACAAACATGTCAAATATTAAAAACAAAAGGATACAGTGTAAAAGAATATTATTTTGTAGGCTACATAAATATAAAAATGTAATGATGGATAGTCATTGCTTGTATTAGAATTAAGCTACCTATCTGCAATTCAGCCTATTACTACTTATAATGATGAATGAACCTCGGGAAGCTGTGGTGGATTCCTGCTTGTCCAGTAGATGATCTGCTCGTGCGCTTTAACTTCGCGCACAAACAGACAACCCATTCCAGAAATGCGCCCCGGCACACGGACCATTTTTCCGTCGTTAAAATAGCAAAAGTGGATTTGTACACCCCTGAGTGCACCTGAGCCGTGCGCTTTACACTTTGCATTTAGATCGTTAAAATAGGGCCCCCAGTTTGAGGTCCTTTCCCAATCCCTTCTGTTGCTTCCCACTTCTTTCCACCATTATATTAAGGCAAAAGTGCTCAACTAAAATGATTTGGATGCAGCACACATCTTGCATTCATAGACCAATATTACTGAAAGACCATACAATCTTCAGCAACAGTGACATTAAAAAACGTATTAGGTTTAATATTAAGAAATGTGCATTGTGCACAAGTGGTACTTCAAATAAAGTTTCATTATAATTGCTATATCTTTATGTCTTGAGCGATATATCACAACATTTTTTAACTGGGGTAGTTCTGTCTTATTTTAATCTATGGGCACTCCTAGTTTCTGCCAATTGAAACAAGTCACTAAAACAATAATCATTTATTTTCAAGATTCCAGAAGTTGTGAGAGGTTTTATTATTATTTTTTTCCTCTCTCAGTGATCACACTTTTATAAAAAAATTAATTGACATGACTTTTCTAGCTATTCTAGTCATCCGGAACAAATGTGTATGGTTGATTTACAACACATGAGCATCACAAAAATTGGTATAGAATTAGAAGAGTCACAACAGGCCTAGATTCCATGTTTTGAAAGCCTTTCAAGCGTATGTTTAATTACTCTTTAATTATCTGTTGTGAGGCATGTTAGTGTTGATCACATCATCATCAGTCTTGAGTGCACTGATATCAGCGGCAAAATGTAATCAAAACAAGAGACGGATGGAGTGCTGTTGCTCAGCAACCGAGCTCATGTGAGTGTATCCAAAGCTGCACACTCAGAATACAGACAGTGGCACATCTTCATCAGACTGCATTCTTATCAGCCTGTCCTTGCAGCAAAGAAACTTGAATTATTTTATTCCCATCAAACTCCAAAGAAAGCTGTGTTTTAAAAGGTTATACACTAAAAAATAAATAAATAAATATCTGTACAAACCCCTGATTATCCTAATTATGTTTCTTGTGTCGTCAGAAAGAGTCCAGATTCAGTCACTGAATGGAAGTTAATTTTCTTAAGGGACCACGTTCTAATTGTTGACCACACATTTCCAGTTCAGGCTGGAGTGAAATAAACAGTAATCATGCTAAACATTGTACGTTTGTGATGACAGCTGGTAGAGCTGGGGTTAGCTGCTCACCTGCAGGCGAAATAGAGTGGAGTGGCTCCAGAGACATTGGGCCTGTTGATGTCCGCTCCACTGTCCAGAAGACACTGCACTGTCTGTGAGAAACAAAAACATCACATGAACCTTAATGGAACTACTAAACAAAAAATTATAATCATTTTTGAACTACAAATTGTAAGTGTTCAAGCTGTGAAGACAGATAGATTTCGTACAGTCTTGTGTCCATTCTGGCAGGCCACATGTAAGGCTGTCTGGCCCATGGCGTCCTCCACGTCCACATTAGACACATGCTGCACCAGGTCATGAAGAAGCTCTGTCCTTCCATTCACTGCCAGCCAATGAATCTAATCACAAGAAAGAATGGCATAAAGATTAAAATAGAAGTAAACAGCACTACATTAGTAAAACAATACTATATACGTATATATATATATATATATATATATATATATATATATATATATATATATAAGGGGTGTAATGAGACATGTATTCGTATTGAACTATTTGTTATGAGGCTTTTGGTTCGGTACGCATTAAAAACCGAACGATTTGTTGGAGTAATTCTATTACATTTGTGGGAGGAAAAAAAAAAAAGAGCTTAAAGTGTGTGAAATATAATGTACTCCAGGTTGTTATGGTGAGGTAGTTCGTTAGAGTGTTCCCTCTTTTCCTCGCTTTAATTCACTTTTAAATAGCTTGTAAATGCTTGTGCACATTTCACTTTCAAACTAGCAGCACTTCGGTGTCGACTGAATTGAGAGCAACAAAACAGTACGACAAACTCACTTACATTAATAATAGATTGTTTAATTTATTAAAAATAAGAAAACATAAGCTATGGCTATGCTATAGGCCTAATATAACATAACAAATAACTTACACAAATAACTTACAAAGTTTAAATATAAAACACTGAAAAGAAACAACAAAAAACATTCATGTGAATTTTGTGAACAAGCCTTAAAAAAATAAAATAAAAAAAATAACCGAGAGAAATGAACCAAGTGATAACATTACCGTCTCCAGCTGCGAGAGGGCGCTCTATGCTGCTCAGTGCTCCTGTAGTCTACACTGAAAACATAGAGCGCCCTCTCGTGGCTTTAGACGGTAATGTTTTCTCTTGGTTTTGGATAAATGCGACTTATAGTCCAGTGCGACTTATAGATGTTTTTTTTCCTCATCATGCCGTATTTTTGGACTGATGCGACTTATACTCAGGTGCGACTTATATTCCGCATATACATATATATATATATATATATATATATATATATATATATATATATATATTAGGGGTGTAACGGTTCACAAAATTCACGGTTCGGTTCGATACAATACACTGGTGGCACGGTTCGGTTCGGTACATTTTAGATACAGCAAAAAGAAAAAATTAGCAGATAAATTTCCTTGATTTTTATAAAAATGTTTTATTTATTAAAACTAAGTATGTTTTTTTTTTTTTACATTGAACAATGATGGAGCTATTCTTTACCCATCTTCTATGGTGTTTTCTTAGCAGCATACTGTATAAAACAAAAACAGCTCCTTATATAAAAAAATGAAAATGTAATATTAGTTATGAACAAATACAAAGATGTAACTTTTTATATGGAACTCTATAACTCTTTATATTGAGTGTGTTTTTACTCAATTGGTTCTCTATAGGGCTTATGTTTTTTGGAACAAAGCAGGAATTACGATCTGTCTGAAATGAGCTTGTGAAGGAATATTGTAACGGGGCTTAATTACATTAAGCATGTTCTTAAAACCTACGTTTTCCACTACAGCACAGTTACTCATTGGGCGGCTTGCGAGCCACATGCGGCTCGGCAAGCTATAACTGGTGGTTCGCATAGTAGCTTACAGTATCACACTGCCATTTGCCTTCAGAGCATCTGAGGCGGGAGCGAGCGGGAAGCGAGCGGGCGGATCTTGGACAGAGCGCAGAGCGGCAATTTCAAAAGGACGGTGGACGGAGCGTCGCATTTCCCGCTCCAATTTCGCTCTGCTCACACCACTAGTCTGAAGCATGCTCATTCAAGCCTGACCCTGAATCCATTAGTCTTGCACAGTCATCAACAGTAGACTATTTTCAAGCAAAACTCGGCTCAATAATGGAGTTCAAAAAGTAAAATGAGAATTCATACAGGTGTAGCCTATCAATATAAGTCGCTCCGGAGTAGCCTATAAGGCGAATCAGTCAAAAAATGCACCATGAAGAAGAAATAACATATAGGCCTAGCCTCGCACTGGACTATAAGTCGCATTTATTTAGAAATGTATAAAAAAAAAAAAATTTATGGACGGGACAGTTCTCCGTTACGGACGTGAGCGCTCTGACAGCAGCACTAAGACTGCTTTAAAACTTTCACTGAGACCTCAAACAGAAAGCACAAAGCCTGTCTTTAAATTTGATTTCATTTTGTATTAATTGTATCTTAATTTTAATCAAGGTTTCATCAACCAATTGTCTGGATTTAATAAGAAGTAAATAGAAAATAGATAACCACGATACGAAGGAGCCGGTGTGAACCTGGAGTTTGTCTCATGAATGAACCGAAACTCAGCGTATAGCCTACTTGCCTCACAGACCCGACAAATAGGCTATATATAAAGATTGAAATGTCTACTTTTAAACAAAACAATTCAAAACGAAAGAAAACAGACTGCTCTCCCTCCCGTATGAAATGTGCATTTCTCTCAGGCGCGTTCACTACTGCGAAGATCACGAGTCAGCATCTTTCTAGTCGACAGACATAAAAAAAAATTAAATGTCTTCTGCTATATTTTACATATTCATAATCATTAATTTTGCCGGTTCGTTGTGACAGCTTTTAGGTGCCCTTAAATGTTACATGAATGCATCAGCACTGAAAACATTTTTTTTGTTTTCAGCACTGAAAAACAAGATTTTTTTTTCTTTTGGGGGCATTTTGTTTGACATGCATGCCAGCTTTCGCTCATCCCACTATTAAAGTAAATCTGTTATTAAACGAAAATGTATTGGCCGTGTTATTTCTTTTTTTGTGGGATGTCCAATTTATATGCAGAAATGCACATTTGCAAAGGTGACTTAGTATGTTGTTGTAAAAGTGGCTCGCCTTTTGATTTTGCTCTGGTGAAAAAAATAGTGAGGATCACTGCTCACTATTTTGCTCTTGTGAAAAAAATAGTGAGGATCACTGCACTACAGAGTAAGGCGCTCGCTCACTCAGTACGCGCTGAAGGCTCGTTGCAAAATGGCTTATGCGTTTAACAGACCAGAAATAGAAGATCCTCCAATAACCAACAGGTCTGGTGTTTGGGTGCACTTTGGATTCCCTGTTAAACGCATTGGCCATTTTGCAACGCGCCTTCAGCCTGTATTGCTGAGTGAGCGAGCGCCTGACTGAGTAGCCTAATATAAACATATAAGTTGGTGTTTTTTTCTTCTTCGGGGGTGTCAGGGGCGTTGCCTGTTACGTCGTTTGGGTTATTGGGCTACCTTGTTGAACGCATATCATTATATTTCACAATTTTTTTTATTTTCCAAATATAATTAATTAGTCCAACGAACCGTTCGGTCCATAATGCGTACCGCGTACCGAACCGAAAGCCTCGTACCGAACGGTTCAATACGAATACGCGTATCGTTAAACCCCTAATATATATATATATATATATATATATATATATATATATATATATATATGTGTGTATATTATATCGTACTGTGCAAAAGTCTTAGGCCACTAGTATTTTCACCAGAAAAAAATGGTTTTAAGTCAGTTATTTCTATCTTTTGCTGTAGTGTGTCAGTAGGAAATAACAGTTCACATTTCCAAACATTATTTTTGACATTAAAATGTCTGGAATAACATGAAGAAACAGAGCAAACTGAGACAGACTCAGTCCAGAAGAACTGTGGCAATGTCTCCAAAATGCTTCTAGTATATCAAAGACACTGGTTAATAAAATGGGATTAAATACATACATGATATTTGGCCTTTTTAACATATTTAATTATTGCAGGTTTGTATAATATTCTGAGTTTACATTTGACTGTTTTTTGTTCATTTTGAGGAATCCTGAATCTGTTTTTTGCAGTGAGATGAGTAAATACATGTTCATATTTAGTCTAGAACTACAGTAACATCATGTTCACACAGCGCACACAACGCTTCTGTACTTTCTCCGGATTTCTCTCAACATGGCAACACCAGAGCTGTCAGTCAAGATACAGGAAACAAAGTAACTGGCCTATTTGAAAAAAAGTAACTCCAATATTTCATTCTAAATTAATAAAGTTTTAAATTAAAAAAAAAAAAAAGGTATACTGCTCTGTATACTATATCTGATTACGTAACTTGCGTTTCTTGCAATGTGTTACCCCCAACACTCCTGCTCAAATGCTTAACATTTGTTTCGTTACACTTATTTAGTTTATGCCTTAATTAGGCATTTCTTCATTTCTTCATCATAAGGAGTTTCTTCATTAAATCTATTACTATATTTGATAAAAATTATTGTTTTAAAAGTCGGTGAGTAGAAGTGAATAAACAGTTGGCTTCCAGCTAGTGTTAATTTCGTCAGACAAGACGAGACGAAATATGTTCGTCAACGACCTTTTTTTTCATGACTAAGATGAGACGATGACAAGACTGCACCACTGTCCAAAAACGCTGACTAAGACTAAATTAACATGCATTATTGTTGACGAAAAAAGACGAGACGAAAATGTTTTGCATAAAATAAAAACTAAGATAAAATCTCTCTTCATTTTTGTCTACAATCGTCTCTGCTTTTTCATCAACTGTTACGCCTTTAAAAATTCAGAACGAGTTTGCAGCTTCGCGATGCTGCTCAAGTTACAGGTCTCATACTCCTGTTGCTGCCAGCCTGTGGCTGCAACACAAAACTGCTGAACGCACAACACCCAAAGCGAACCCGAGTGATGAGCGAGCGACGACAACATGCTAGGTCGAAGGAAGAGGCTCGATATTTGTGTGTTATAGTTAGCAGCGGTCTGTTATCAAGAAATAAAATAGTGTGTGCGTAAAAAGAATTTGTCCACACGCCGCTCAAAAAATACAAAATAAAAAAAAATTCCTGAGCGCAAGTCCACCGTCTAGGCAGGCTTTTTGTGTTAAATTATATTTCCTGTTGCTGCGCAGGCTCTTTTATTGTATATGACAGCTTATGTCCCGATGACCGGTCTCTGCATTACGATTAAAAGCAGTATCAATAAAGTAAAAAAATGTGATCAGGTTAATCATTTGTGAATGTGTCTCCTAAATCAGAATTTGAAAACCAGACACATTTAACATTTGCATCCAACAAAAATCATTCAACAGGTGTATTTTGTCAGGTAATTATGACATTTAACCAATGTTTGAGATATGTGAAACACTTTTTTTACTGAAATGTTTATCAGTAATATTGTGTTATTTAAAAAAAAACACTAAAATTTTTTGACTAAAACTAGACTAAAATTAAAAGACTTTTAGTCGACTAAGATACCTTGAGTTTTCTTTTGACTAAAACTAGACTAAAATGACGAGACTTTTAGTCGACTAAAACTTGACTGACAAAAAAAGATATGTGAATGACTAAATATGACTAAAACTAACAAGGACATTTGGCACAAGACTAAGACTAAATTAAAAATAGGTGACGAAATTAACACTACTTCCAGCATACATCTGATGATGAAAAAACGGTTTAAAAATAAATGCAATTGGCAACTTCATTTGTTTTGTGTTATTTCACATTTTTGATCACTTTCCTATACACATATACATTTCATATTCATAACTATGAAAATGTTAAATAGTAATGTAATTATCAATATTATTCTTGTTATTGTTGTTTTGTGTGTCTTTCTCAAATGTGCAGTTTTATCATCGTACTCACAGCAGTGAGACCTTCATTATTGCAGATATTAACATCAGCGTTGTACTCTAACAGTCTGCCCATACACTTCTTCTGTCTGTGAAAACAGAACACAACATGAGGAAAAAATGTTAAAGCGACTCAACATAAATGCATTTTTTCAGATACCATCTTTTGCAAGCAACACACACAAACGCTTAGGCTATGTATACAAAGCTTGAGGGATAAATACTAAAAATATGATTTGTTTTGCTTCCAGCAGGTGGCAGAACTGCACAGAGTTGACAAAACTCTCCGTTTACCCGTTTCTTGCAGCCAGATGCAGAGGTGTGCAGCCGGAGATATCCTGATAGTTTGGATTCGCTCCACGCTTTAACAGCAGGACAAGACACTCTACCGATCCACAGCTGAAACAACAACAATTTCATTAACATATTCATTTTGGGTCCTCAGAATAAATATTTAAACACTAGACAATACATGAAAATATGGTAATTTTGTGAGAATGTAAAAAGAACTTACTTGGCAGCAATGTGTAGAAGGCTTCTTTTAACACGTCCAAAGGCATAGTTGACATCAAACTTTGAGTTTAAAAGCAATTCAGAAACTGACCTATGAGCAAAAAAAAAAAAAAAAGTTACATTAAGCTATGTGGCCAAAGAGACAGAAGTTTAAAGGAGATGACTGCCGCCCAAAGAGGATGTTAAGCTTGACATCCTCTTCTTTAGATCCTATTACATTTTATAGCAGTTCATCACTGAGCATGTCATACATACTGTACTGGAAACAGCAGAGTTTAGTATTGAAGCTGCAGGAGTGGGTGGCATTCTTTTAGGTTTGTTTAGACTGGGAATAAAGTTACAGTGTTTCTGTTTGTCTTGGCCTTTGTTAGGTCATTAATTGTGACTCACCTGTGTTGGTCAGCCATGACCATGGGCATGAGGGTGTACACGGCTGTTTCACTGTCTAGAAGAAAAGAAAACACATTTTTCAAATATATTTTCTGTAACAACTTGCAAACAGCTTTGGAGAATGGAAAATCGTATTGTAAAACACATCAGGGTAGTATATGCTGGATCAAATAAAATGGGAGTTTTACAAAAAAGAGAACAAATTAAGAAATCTATAGAGAACTAAGTCAAAAGTACTGTCAAGTCAAAGTGCTGTCAAACGATTAATCATGATTAATTACATCCAAAATAAAAGTTTTTGTTTACATAATATATGTGTTCGCTTCGCTGTGTATATTTCTTATATACAGTACAGACCAAAAGTTTGGAAACATTACTATTTTTAATGTTTTTGAAAGAAGTTTCTTCTGCTCATCAAGCCTGCATTTATTTGATCAAAAGTACAGAAAAAACAGTAATATTGTGAAATATTATTACAACTTAAAATAATAGTTTCTATTTGAATATACTTTAAAAAAAATAATTTATTCCTGTGATGCAAAGCTGAATTTTCAGCATCATTACTCCAGCCTTCAGTGTCATGTAACATCCAGTCTATCACATGATCATTTAGAAATCATTCTAATATTCTGATTTATTATGAGTGTTGGAAACAGTTCTGCTGTCTAATATATTTGATGAATAAAAGGTTAAAAAGAACTGCATTTATTCAAAATAAAAAAAAAAATTCTAATAATATATATTCTAATAATATATTTTCTTTACTATCACTTTTTATAAATGTAACACATCCTTGCTGAATAAAAGTATTGATTTTATTTAAAAAGAAGAAAGAAAAAAAATACTGACCCCAAATTACTGACCAGTAGTGTATATTGTTATAACAAAATGTTTATATTTTAAAAACATAGCTTCTTTTTTTTTTTATTCATCAAAGTATCCTAAAAAAGTATTACATGTTCTGAAAAAATATTAAGCAGCAGAACTGTTTCCAACTTTGATAATGAATCATCATATTAGAATGATTTCTAAAGGATCATGTGATAATGATCCTAAAAATTCAGCTTTGCATCAGAAATAAATGATAATTTTAAGTATAATAAATTAAAAAACAATTATTTTAAATTGTAATAATATATCACAATATTACATTTTTTTCCTGTATTTTTGATCAAATAAATGCGGGCTTGATGAGCAGAAGAAACTTCTTTCAAAAACATTAAAAATAGTAATGTTTCCAAACTTTTGGTCTGTACTGTATATATAAAAGCACACACATACAGTATATATTTAGAAAATATTAGCATGCATATATTTATATTCATATAATTTATATTATATATAAATAGATTTAATATATAAAAATTTCATATTTTTTCTAAAATATATACACGCATGTGTTTGTATTTACATATACATAATAAATATAGACAGTACACACTCTTATATTATGTGAACAAAACTTTTATTTTGCATGCGATTAATTATGATTAATCATTTGACAGTACTAATATATATATATATATATATATATATATATATATATATATATATATTAGGGGTGTAACGGTTCACAAAATTCACGGTTCGGTTCGATACAATACACTGGTGTCACGGTTCGGTTCGGTACGGTACGGTTCGGTACGTTTTAGAAACAGCAAAAAGAAAAAATTGGCAGATAAATTTCCATGATTTTTAAAAAATGTTTTATTTATTAAAACTAACAAAGTATGTTTTTTTTTTACATTGAACAATGATGGAGCTATTCTTTACCCATCTTCTATGGTGTTTTCTTAGCAGCATACTGTATAAAACAAAAACAGCTCCTTATAAAAAAGAAAAAGAAAATGTTATATTAAATACAAAGATGAAACTTTTTATATGGAACTCTATAACTCTTTATATTGAGTGTGTTTTTACTCAATTGGTTCTCTATAGGGCTTATGTTTTTTGGAACAAAGCAGGAATTACGGTCTGTCTGAAATGGGCTCGTGAAGGAATATTGTAACGGGGCTCAATTACATTAAGCATGTTCTTAAAACCTACGTTTTCCACTACAGAGTAAGGCGCTCGCTCACTCAGCAAAATGGCTAATGCGTTTAACAGACCAGAAATAGAAGATCCTCCAATAACCAACAGGTCTGGTGTTTGGGTGCACTTTGGATTCCCTGTAAGCTATAATGGTGATGATAGAATGAATGGTAAATAGTAAGGTCTCATATCCGCGGCTATAACGTAAATGTAGCCTACCAAACAAGTGAAGTGAAGTGAAGTGACATTCAGCCAAGTATGGTGACCCATACTCAGAATTTGTGCTCTGCATTTAACCCATCCGAAGTGCACACACACAGAGCAGTGAACACACACACACACTGTGAACACACACCCGGAGCAGTGGGCAGCCATTTATGCTGCGGCGCCCAGGGAGCAGTTGGGGGTTCGATGCCTTGCTCAAGGGCACCTAAGTCGTGGTATTGAAGGTGGAGAGAGAACTGTACATGCACTCCCCACACCCACAATTCCTGCCAACCTTTCGATTGGGAGTCCGACTCTCTAACCATTAGACCACGACTTCCCCAAACGTCTAAATGCTGCGGGGATAGTTTGTTGCGTGTGTATGTTTCTCCTTTTTTTCCGTCTTTTCCCAGATACTGACACACTAAGGTGATGTCGGCGTAAATGAGTTGACATGTTTCAAGTATTCCCGCTGGTGTTTTTTTTTTTTTGTATTCCAGCTGGTGTACCTTAGATGCGACATATCATTGTTGTTGTTTTTTTTATCCACCGCTCTCTTGCCATCACCATTATAGCTTACAGGGAATCCAAAGTGCACCCAAACACCAGACCTGTTGGTTATTGGAGGATCTTCTATTTCTGGTCTGTTAAACGCATTGGCCATTTTGCAACGAGCCTTCAGCGTGTACTGAGTGAGCGAGCGCCTGACTGAGTAGCCTAACATAAACATATAAGTTGGTGTTTTTTTCTTCTTCGGGGGTGTCAGGGGCGTTGCCTGTTACGTCGTTTGGGTTATTGGGCTACCTTGTTGAACGCATATTATATTTCACAATTTGTTTTATTTTCCAAATATAATTAATTAGTCCAACGAACCGTTCAGTCCATAATGCGTACCGCGTACCGAACCGAAAGCCTCGTACCGAACGGTTCAATACGAATACGCGTATCGTTACACCCCTAATATATATATATATATATATATATATATATATATATATATATATATATGGGGCCTTGCAAAAGTACTTTTTTTTAAGTTGCTGCATTAATTTTTTTCACACATCAATCTACACTTCATGCATCATATTGACAAAACAAAAATAGAATTGCCACAACTTCGTAAATTAATTAAAAATAATAATAATAAATACAAAATAAGTACATTGCATAAGTTAACATACCCTTATATATATATATATATATATATTTAGCTGAAGCAGCATTATAGCCTCAAGTTTACGGTTAACACCATTACAGGATATTTATTTATTTTTTTTATGCGACAAGCTTTGCTCATCAGCATTTGCCAATTATATGCTATTCTTCTCCTCACCTCTTCACTTCTCAGCCTCTGTCAGGCTGGATGGGGGCAGACCACTGATCTATAATAGAGAACTGGACTGCTCGTGATGTCATGAAAGTGAAGCCACCACGCTGCCATATTGGTAGTCCCTAGTGTGCGTGAACGTTCTATTGAACTAATAGGAAATTGTATGATTTTAACGAGACAACATCACCTAACAAGTCAGCGTTTTAAAATTTGAAGTATCTCAGTACATTATTACAATGCAAACAGCCAAGGCATGTTAACGTTATTTTTTAATGTTGGGAATTTCCCCTACTTTACAGTAGCGAACATCATGAACATGATAAACATCAGACAGACATGACCTGAACACATATATATAACAAATGACAAATTGCTCATTCTGAAATCTGATGAAAGATTTATGCTTTGTATACATTTTATTCGCCTTGTCCAGTTATTCATTACCTATATAATTTAGAGAGTCTGAAATAGATGTTGCTCAATCAGGACAGTTAAAATATACACAGAATTTATATAAACATAAATAACTGACTAACGTTACAGTACGGGCAAGAAGCTTAATTTCAAGATTGTAGGTTAAGCTTTTCATTTCAGTATAGAGAAATATAGTGACAGAGGCTATTGTATTATTCATTGTAATATTCACTGAACAATAGCCCCTCAGCATGAGGCGGCTACCAGCACACTTTACCTTTGGGATGATACTATCCAGGTGATCAAGTCAAGTTAAGTCAAGTCAAGTCTGCTTTATTGTCAATTCTTTCACATGTACAGCACATACATACAGAGAATTGAAATTGCTTTACTCTCAGAACCTCTGTGCATACTGATAACACTAACAGTAGAGCATAAAAACACAGATAGATACAGAGTAAATATAAAATACAACTATACAAATAAAGGCATGTAAAAAAATAACAAATAAAATAAAAAATAAATAAATAAATAAAGCAGCAGAAAACACATAGCAGATAGACTGCAAACCAGCGAAGTAAACAAACAGTTCAGATAAAATGATTGTAGTGCAAAAGATTATTCAATCTGACTAAAATAATAAAAAAAAGCTTAGTGAGCAGTTCTTTATTATCCTTTATTTATTATTTATGTTTCATCCGCAAACTTAATGAAGAGGTTGGAGTTGTGTGACGGTGTGCAGTCATGGGTCAGCAGAGTGAAGAGGAGGGGGCTCAGCACACATCCTTGGGGGGCCCCAGTGTTCAGTGTGATGGTGCTGGATGTGTTGCTGCCGACCCATACTGCCTGAGGTCTTCCAGTCAGAAAGTGGAACAGCCAGTTGCACAATGAAGTGTTGAGCCCCAGCTCGACCAGTTTGTGAATGAGCTGTTGAGGGATGATAGTGTTGAATGCTGAACTGAAGTCTATGAACAGCATTCTGACGTATGAGTCTTTTTTCTCTAGACGTGTGAGTGCTAAGTGGAGGGCAGTGGCGATGGCGTCATCGGTCTAGCAGTTGGACCAATAGGCAAACTGGAAGGGGTCCAGGGAGGGTGGGGGGATGGGTAGACTTGATACAGTGCATGACTAGCCATTCAAAGCACTTCATGAGAATAGGAGTAAGTGCAACTGGACGGTAGTCATTGAATGATGGAGGTAGCTTTGAAGCATGTGGAAAAAAAAAAACAAATACTTCAAAAACTAATATCAAAATGACGGTGGGGGCGGTGTCGCGGTGGGAAAGTGATGTAACCGGTGTCATGGCTTAAAACTGGTTACACCATCTATCGCTACAAGGCATGTGACAATGGGATACGTGCATCTTACCAAATTGGTAATGATTATAATTTATAAATCTGCTGGTGTCAACAAAATAAATAGCACATTCTTAAATGTTAGTATTGTAATTGTACAGTTGTTCTGTTGAATAAAATTAAAAAGACAATAATAATTATAATAATTACAACAGTAACAACACAATAATTATTGAAAAATGTATTATAACATTCACACATTGTGTTCAAATTGGGATCTGTAATATTTTTGAATGTTTTAAAAGAATTCCCTTCTGCTCAACAAAGCTTCATTTATTTACATGCCTGATTAAAAAAAGGGGCCTAAAAATGGCCTCAAAATATTATTTACCAACTTATTAATTTTTAAGTTAAAGTGTGCTTTGTTGGTATAATGTCTGCTAGAATGTAAAAGAATTTCAGTGTTAAATAAGTATTTTTAAATAGTTGTTTTGTATTGGAGTACAATGTTTGAAAGTAATCATTTATTCCATATAGTGTTGTGTTCACTGATCTATATATGACTAGATTGCTCATGGCATTCTAAACTAAACAACAGGCAGTGAAGCCACTGGAAGTGCTCAATCCGCCATTTTAGTAATCCCAATACCACGTAGCATATTTAGCAAGTAACTTCGTTGCCCTTACTCTCGAAATGGGCTTACTTTTCGCTCGCTTCATTTGGCTTGCTCAGCTAAATATGTCTGTAGGCGTGTAGTTGCGTGTGTCAACGCGCCCAGGCGCGCCGTTTTCTCCTTCTTTCCAAAGCGCTCGGGCAGTTGCGCTCCTGAGGCGTCTGTCGTTGTTAAGCATCCATCAGCTGCGATCTCCGTTACAACAAGGACATTTCAGTAATGGATTTCCACCACCGAAAAAAACCCTTGCTGTAATTCTGCTACAAGATTTATTTTAAAGAGTAAAAAACTCTGCAGTGTTTGGGTGTACACCATTTTTCAAAAACAACGGGAAATTTCACCCCGAAGGAAGCTGATTGAGTTGGTTCTTGTCACATGACCTGTTGGAGCGGAGATGTTTTTCAACAAGATGCGGCGCGGACGGGCCTGGAAAAAAACGAGCGCGTCGCACCGCATCTCTTTCATTATGAGCGCGCATACCGCATTTGAAATAACGAACTTGAGCACAAAAAAAGACGTGATATGTGAACGGCACCTTCATCAGTCAAAATGTTTACTTTCGGTTAACGGTTAAATGGTAGGGCTGTCACTTTTCGTTCGAAAATCGATTGCACAATCGATTGGACCAACCAAAAAAAGTTTCGAAAATGGAAATAGGGAATCGATTTTAACCAAATATGTACACTATTAATTTTAAAAGAATTAAACAAATTATATATGTAACAAAACTCACAAACAAGCAGAAAAAGAAAATAAAGAATTCCGAGATTGCAGAAGGCGTTGCGAAAGCTAGACTTAATATAACCAGCAATTTTACATGCTTATAGTTTCACGGTTTCAATAGCTGCATCTAGTGTTTTCAAAGAAAATAGAGGACAACAGCATGATGAGTTATGAAAAGGAGCCACCATTGCCAGCTGACAGCGACCCGCTTTTGTGGTGGAAGATTGGCAGTACGAAATACCCCCACCTTGCGCAGCTGGCAATGAAGTAGTTGTCCCTGGGACATCAGTGCGGTCGGAGCGCGTCTTCTCAACAGCTGGACATATAGTGAATAAAAAACGCTCTGCTCTGGACCCCGAAAATGTTGATCAACTTGTTTAACGTTACCTGTCCAATAGTTTGTAATGGGTCTAGCCTTTTTGCGCATTTCATTATGCCTGCCTAGTGCCACCTAGCCCAGTTGTCGGTTACATTCAATAAAAAACACACATGGAGATTTTTGAATTGCCTAAATCATAAATGCTGTTGGTATTTCTTGCTCTGAATCTGCCATAAAATAAAATAAAAGTTTATTGATCTCTGAAAAGGTGCACCTGCGTTATTATGCCATTTTCATTATATTAGTTGAAACTGGTCTTAGAACGACAATATTATCGTTTATTGCGATAATTTCTTGGACAATTTATTGTCCAGCTAAATTTGTTATCGTGACAGCCCTAATGAACACACATTAAGTTATTATTGCCTACTGTTTTATAATGTACTACTATACTGAGGTGCAGATAATCGCCACTATTTGCAATAAGTAGTAGGCTATAAATAGCAGAAAATCCTGTTATTTTAACAGTGTAAATAGAATTGATAGATATTTGCAATTAGTGCAAATAACAACTATTGCTATTTGCACTTATTGTAAATAGCCTTTATCGGCCTTCTTGAAACCCTCTCAAACAACAAGGTTGTTATATTTTTTGTTGTTGTTGTTGTTGTTTTTTTTGTTTTTTGCTTTTTAGGCTTTCTGACCCCCAGCTGTGATCCTTGGAGTCTTTGGCCACTTAAACGCTCCTCCTCACAACATTAAGATGATATAGACACACATCCTCTTACTAAAGAGAAATATTTATTTCATAATGAGATTTTTATATATATATATATATATACTTTAATTAAAGGTTAGACTCATTATTTTTATTATTATTATTATTTCACATTTTTTAATGAAAGATCAAGTGGATAAACACTGCAGATTTATTTTCACAGACTTCTTTGATCATATTTACCAAGGGTATGAATAATGTTGAGCACAACTTAAGTATATATTAGTTAGTTAGAAAGCATATTGCTTTTATTTATTTATCTATTTATTATTATTATTATTATTATTACCACCACAACACCTAATTATTGTTTTAAATCTTCATTTCATTTTGTTGTGAAATATGTACGGACGTGTTTTCGTGTTAATCAGCCAAATACAATTGTAGCTATTTTGTTGTATGACAGGAATCCTGTCCGGTGTTCCGACGAATCGTGCTTTGTTTATCAGATTGTGCTACCAAAAATATGTTTGCATTGTTTTAAGGGTAAGTTTAGGGTAAGGGTATGTAAGGACGGGTACGTTTAGGGTAGGGGTAGGCATAGACGTTTATATACATATACATATATATATATATATACATACATACATACACATATATACATACACATATATACACATATATACATACATATATATATATATATATATATATATATGAAATCACATGAATAATAGCCTGGTAGCGCAATCTGAAGGGTAGCATTCTTCGCTATCGATTTGTGCTGCCTATCTTTTTGGGGAAGTCGTGGCCTAATGGTTAGAGAGTCGGACTCCCAATCGAAAGTTTGTGAGTTCGAGTCCCGGGCCGGCAGGAATTGTGGGTGGGGGGAGTGCATGTACAGTTCTCTCTCCACCTCCAATACCACGACTTAGGTGCCCTTGAGCAAGGCACCGAACCCCCAACAGCTCCCCGGGCGCCGCAGCATAAATGGCTGCCCACTGTTCCGGGTGTGTGTTCACAGTGTGTGTGTGTGTTCACTGCTCTGTTTGTGTGCACTTCGGATGGGTTAAATACAGAGCACAAATTCTGAGTATGGGTCACCATACTTGGCTGAATGTCACTTCACAATTTAATGGGAGGTAGCGCAATCTGAGCGGGTAGCACAAATCGTCAGAACACCGGAAGCCGAGATGATTAGAATGTATCAAGGGTCTCCTTGACAACTTCAGTAGTCCTCAAAAATTAGAATGTTTGTATTCTGTCGCGTGACGTCTCACCTTCTGGGAGTTCCACAGTCCTCGCGCGACGCAGGGAGCGCGTCAGTCGATTCAGCTGTACATTCAAATGCTCCATCGCTCGTTCCATCATATGGGATGTCCAGCAAAAAAAGGGGAAAAAATCAGCTCATGGAAGACGTATTCCTTCTCTCTCTCTCTCTCTCTCTCTCTCTCTGAAAAGCCAAAGCCTCGATCTCTTCCATCTGCCTTTGGCTGACGCGCTGAGTTCACGACTCATTCCACCGCACAATATCACCCCATCGCACTCTGATTCATTTTTTTGGAAATATTTCCTCATGGTGTCTTTCTTCCTGTTTTCATTGCAATGCAGTATGGGAAATGTAGTCTTGGGACAGACACACATGAGTCAAATGTCCATGACGTGACGCCATCCAATAAACTGGTGGTCATGACCTTTAAACTATTCAAAGTGTATTTTAAACTATTTCTTTCTGGCCTAATTGTTATAAATTATTCCATATTTACAACTAAAATGTATTTAAACAATAAATGGAAATGTTTTAACTAGCATATTCATTACAATTAAGAAAATCATCTCAAAATAAGTTGCTTTACAATATTAGCTTGGTGTTGTAAGTTCAAAATAGAAAATAATAAAAAGATGAGTTTTGAGACTGGATTAAAATGTGGTTAATGTTTTAGCACATCCAATCTCTTCCGGAAGCTTTCGGTGGCATTCAATTAAAAGCTGATTCCCTTTGTTTTGTGTATTTCTAACTGACTCTATCCAAATTATATGTGTGGTCTTTTAGGTTTGTATTTTAGTGAGCATATCTGAAATGTATTTATTTCCTATAGGCCATTGAGTGATTAATAAATGAGTAAAATTATTTTAAAATCTCCAAAGCAAGTGTAAGGACCTGATGACTGGTGTGATATGCTCAGATTTTCTTCTAGTCAGAAATAGGGTAACATGTAAAAGTAAAATTAGTTGAATGTGTTTGTGTGTGTGTGTGTACAATAGGTGTGTGTTTGTGTGTACACCTGGTACCTGGTTTTTGTTTGTTAGTTTGTTTTTTGAAAATCTAAAAATGCCAAAAGTTTCCTGTGAGGGGTTGGTTTAGGTGTAGGGTTGTATATATATATATATATATATATATATATATATATATATATATATATATATATATATATATTACGCCTATGGAATGTCCATAGACATCTCCACAGCTGGGAATCAGGGGCGTTGCTGGGTTGAGAGAGATTAGTGGTTTAGCTCCGCCCCCATACATTCATACATACTGAGACTCATGTGACCACATAGATGCTTTTTCTGAAGTTAAAGTCAGTTATTTGTTTACATTACATGTGGATAAATGATCATGAAATTCACAATTCTGGATACATTGTTATTGGATAATCACAATTTAATTTAACTTAATTTTACAGATATCATGGTATGTATAATGTGATTCTGAATTTTTTGATATATATATATATATATATATATATATATATATATATTATTATTATTATTTTTTTTTTTTTTTTATTAATCTCTTTTTAACAGTCATCTGTCATCACCTGCTGGTGTTACATTTTTTATTTGAAGCGTCAAGTCACTTTCAAAAAAGTGTATTTCGATCACTACCGTGGACAACAGTGTTTATTTCCAAGCTATGTTATCCCAGTACCTCTGGGATTATTTGAATGTTCGTAAATTGTAACGCAGAACGATGCAAATACTTAAAAAATGTTTCAAAATCTCTCTCTCGCTCTCTCTCTGTGTATATATATATATATATATATGTATATATATATATAAAGCCAGCCATTTTCAATAAGCTGCCTTATCTCTGTTCACTGGCACAATGCCTTTTCCTCCCGTCCAGCAAGATCCCCCACAAAAAAAACAAAAAAACCCGGGGACCCGCCCAATCTGGCAACACTGTATAATTCTTAGAATGCTCGTTAAAGCATAGTGTATTATTACATCACAAACGCCCTGCTATCAGTTGACTGAGAATCAGTCCAGTAGCGAAGACAATCAATCACCTGAGCAGATTTGATCAACATACAGAAAATATAATTTTCATACAAAAAGGGACTGGAGTCAGTTCTGCAGATGCTCAGCTGATGTGTTAACTCTACACAGACAGCTGGAAACACTACAGCAGGTATAGGCTTTTTATTTTTTTATACGTTTTTTTATTTAAAAAAAAAAGAGAAAAAAATTGTAGTTAAGCCATTGTGGAAATCTATGTCAGTTTTTTTTGTGAAATTTAAGTAGGCCTAGCAAAAGTACTCGAGGAATTATACTAAAAGCAGGGCTCATCATTCATTTTCATATTTATAACATATGATATGCAACACACGACATGAAGTGTTTTCCAGAGTAGAAGTACGATTGCAAATGTGACATTGATTTTATGCGTTCAATAAACAAGTAGTTAATTACTACATTTTTGAAAGATGAAAAACATCTATTCCAGACAAAAAATCACAGCAGAGCAGAATTTATTGATACAGTTTAAGAATTTGACATGAAACATAGCTACATTTAGTAAGGTTAGGGGAAAATATGCTTATTTAAATAAGAGCTGTTGGAACACTGATGAGAATATTACTTCAGAATAACTTATGAAAAAAACAACAACAACAAAAAAACCTTTCTTTCAGACAAGTAACCTTTTTACCTGAACAAATGACCGATTATGACAATCAAATGTCATACTGTAAATGAATATAGCTGATGTCATGTTTCCTCAACTGCAAGATATTTGCAATAAAAGTCTATATTTATGTATATTATTTTCTTTGTTCAACCCACTTAGGACATAAATACATCTTTATACTGAATGTCATTTCGTAATTATTTCTGTCTTTGAAATATGGTAAGAATGTACTGACAGAATTTATGATCAGCTAAAATGTTAATGTTAATTCCACTGAAACTTGCGTAGCATGCATTTAAATATTTTGTAATCATATATTTGTGATGAAGTTATAATTACGTGGATTTAAGATACATGACCTTTTAATTTAATTTCAAATAACAAACAATAGTTAGATAATGTACATAAACTGTATAAAATTCTGTGTACTTATTTCTGCTGAGAGCTAACCTCAATATTTCACTTATGGTCTTCTATGCCACTTTTTAGAAAAGCAAACCAAAATGAGAAAGAACAAAGGCACGTGTGCATTCTTCTGGCAAACATGGAGAGCTGTAAAGCATACAGTCCTGTATTGCTACAGGGGCAACAAAGTAGACCCAGAGCTATTCAGCGTCAAGCCAGAGTCTCAGCAAGATCCAGCCGATCTTCAGCCAGGTCCATCCGGCCTCGGTTTAGAGTTAACGACTGACCCTGGCCCATCTGGACTCAAATCGGAGTTAACAGCTGTCCCAGATGCACCCAGTGTCGAGATGACACGTACAACCGATCCAACTGATCCTGAGCCTTCCTCTGTCTCGGGTCCATCCAGTCTCCAGCTGACACCTGACAGCGATCCAACCAGTCCTGACCCTGACCCTGACCCTGAGGCAATGGATCCCCGGCCAGGTGCATCCAATCATGAGCTGCCACCTCACACCGATCTGGTTGATTCTCAGCCGGTGAATGTGTCACGTCAGTCCAGTCTTAAACTGACACCTGATCTCAAGCAAGAACCTGTCCCAGGTCCGTCTGGCCTTCATTCAGAGTTAACATCCCTTCTGGGTCCAGCTGTCGGTGAGTATTTTGTGATTATACTCTGTCCTATAGTTATTGTGTGTGTGTGTTTATTCCTTTCAGTTTTCACTTATTTTTACTTTTCTCCAGCTTCTTCACATTTGTATTTATGTGCCAGCCTGTCTAATACTTTGTCCAGTATTCAGCATGTATCATGTGGCGCATGAAGCATTTTAGTTTGATCTTGTTATTTTCTTGATTCCATGGTTAAAAGAAATAGTAATATACATGTAATAAACAAATCTCTGTAAAAGCCATTAATAAATATTCAGGCACGCAGCAAAGTAAACTACTTTTGGAATTTCTGTAATAATCAAAGATAGCAGTAATGTCATATATTAACATCTTTCTTTCTTTCTTTCTTTCTTTCTTTCTTTCTTCACAGGATCATTTTTTTCCCTTTATGATGTGGGAGTGTCACTGGGATCAGGAAATTTTGGCACTGTTTATGAGGGGACTCGTAGATCTGATGGTCAGAAGGTAAACCAATCTTGCTTTATTCATCAAAACTTTTTGCCACTTGGGTTTTTTATTTATTTATTTATTTTTTATGTACAATTTTCTCTACTATTACAAGCTGAAAATACATTCCCCACATGTCTGAAAAATGGTTAAATCATCTAGCATTTTTTTAATTTTTAATTTTAAATATGGTGTTATAATGCCAAGTTTGTAGAATATTGTTATTAATACATTCCAAAAAATAAATGTTATATAAATAATATAAAGTTATTTTTGTAATACATTTTTGAATTAATAATATCATGAAGTTTTCTAGGAGTTACTCCATCTGACGTAAAACAGTTTACAGATTTTCATATATACAAACATTGATATATCATTGTATCAATTCATTTATTCTCTTTGCAGGTTGCCATCAAATTTTTAACCAAGTCGGTGCAGGACTGCTTTACTTATATTGTAAGTTATTAAATGTAAATGTATAAGTTATATATACAGGTGAGTCCAAAAATCTAAGAGCAAATAGAAAATCTTGAAATCTGAATTGAACAATGTGTAAAGTGTAAAGCAAAATTAAGGGTAACACTTTATTTTAAGGTTCAATTCTCACTATTAACAACCATTAACTATTACTTTTGCCTCAACAAACTCCTAATTTGCTGCCTATTATTAGTTAGTAAGGTAGTTAAATTCAGGATTAGGGATTTAGAATATGGTCATGCAGAATATGTGCTTTATGAGCACTAATGAACAGCAAATATGTTTATCATAGGCATGATAATAAGAAACTAATAGTGAGAATTGGTCCCTATACTAAAGTGTTACTACATAAAACAATACAAAACAAAAAAAATGACATTTAATTTAATAACTACCGCATTTTTCGGACTATAAGTCGCACCTGAGTATAAGTCGCATCAGTCCAAAAATACGCCATGATGAGGAAAAAACATATATAAGTCGCACTGGACTATAAGTCGCATTTATTTAAAACCAAGAACCAAGAGAAAACATTACCGTCTACAGCCGCGAGAGGGCGCTCTATGTTGTTCAGTGGTAGACTACAGGAGCACTGAGCAGCATAGAGCACCCTCTCGTGGCTGGAGAGGGTAATGTTTTCTCTTGGTTCATTTCTCTCGGTTCATGTCAAATTAATTTTGATAAATAAGTCGCACCTGGCTATAAGTCGCAGGACCAGCCAAACTATGAAAAAAGTGTGACTTATAGTCCGGAAAATACGGTATATGCTTCTTTAAAAATAATGTCTAATTTATGAAATAAGAACATTTTAGGCATTGACCATGTTAATTCCTTTGCACAAAAGGTTATATTTTACTTTTTTTCACTCCAACTTTTCATATAAATTGTCAGTTCATTTTAGATAATACTGAGCTTTTACTTAGAAATGAATGCCAAACTGTGCCATTCTCCCTAGTGATTTCAGACTTCTTACCCTACTGTATAAACTAGATACACACATGGAAGACACATGGAAGCAAAAGACAACAGCTAACTCTTTGCTTATCACGTTTCTGTAGCCTGGGAGTATCAGAGATCTGCTGGTGGAAGTGGCACTAAATCTGGTGGTGCGAGAGCCTCCTCAAAGCCCCTACATTGTCCAAATGTATGAATGGTTTGAGCAGCATCATCGGTACATCTTGATTTTGGAATATCCACATCCATGTGAGACCTTGCTCAGCTTCACCTTGAGCAACGGAGGTTACCTTGAAGAAACTGTGGCACGTGGCTTAATGCACCAAGTGGTGCTAGCAGCCAAACACTGTCTTGACCGGGGTGTCTTTCACCGTGACATCAAGTCGGACAACATCCTGGTCAACACAGAGACACTGCAGCTCAAATTAATAGACTTTGGCTGTGGCAAACTTTTTGAAACTTCTGACTATGATGGTAGCTTGACATTTTAGGACATTTAGTCCTATTTTCTCTAATGGTATATACAAATAAACTAATGGCTTGCAGATGAATCTAGCAAGTGATGCTCAACACTCTTGAAAATCTCTTGCCTACATGAACAGAGTACACAGAGTGTCCAGCGGTCAAAGCTACGGTCAAGTCTTTGGGTGTTCTGCTGTTCAGAATGGTGAATGGAATCAGCTTTGTAGAGATGCAGATGATTCCTTCCTCCACTTTATCCAGTGGTAAGAAGACAACACACAATGACAGTAACATTGTTAGACTCACACAGACTTAGCATAATCTTAAGAAGTCCTCATCAACTTCTTAATATATAAATAAGACAAGTGGCAGACAACATTCACATGCCACATGCATCGCACGGTACAGGACTAACCATTTCTTTCTTGAAAACTTGTACAGAATGCTGTGATCTGCTAAACCAGTGCAAGAGCAGCAGCCTGACTTTAGACAAGCTGTTAGAACATGAATGGTTTAGGAAGAGCTGAAGGGGCGAAGAGAATATCACTCGTGAGTCAGGTAGTGTTACACAATATTTGAAAAAGAAAAAGGCAGATAATAGGAACTTTAGAAATGAGTCTCACAAAAGAGCAAGCAGTGCTGTCATTCAGTTTGAAAATTTAAAATGTACCCTTATTCAAATATTTAAATGAAACGTAGTAAGCATTTTAATATAAAATATTTTAAATATGAACATAATATAATATGTATAAAATATATTGGAATATGTAAGTTGATCAAATTTAATTTAATTTTATTAAATTGATTTCATTTATTTATAAATCTAATTTCACTTTGAATTTCTAAAGCAATGTGGAAACAAAATAAAGACAGCATTTAAAATATTTTTGATTTTTAAACGTTTGTTTAATCTTTTTTTTTTTTACTAAGTATTATGACTGAAAGCCTTATTACTGGATTTTTTTTGGGGGGGGGGCTAATTAAGTAATAAAGGCGGCGGGGGGGGGGGGGGGGGGGGGCTAAAATAAGTAGTCATTCCACAGGCCTAAACTTAAAAAAGTTTAAACTCTATTTAATGCTTTATTTACAATATTCACATATTCCCATTATAATAAATGTCCTATTAAGCATATAAATAAAGAATTTGATGTCTTTCTTTGCAAATATGTATACTCCATCATTTGCTTAAGAGGCTTCAAAGTTTATTTTAAAAACTCATGTTTACTGTAAATATGTAATACAGTATCTAGTTTAAACATTTGGTACAAATATTTTTCTAAGGATTGATCCTCTCAATACAATATCCATATAGTAAGTATTTATACTTCTTTCCAGACCAAATTGAGTCGTTTTAAGTACATAAGTACATAAGCAAATAAATAAAATAAAATAAAATCAGGGAAGCTTATCAGGGAAAAAAATAAAATATATCAGTAACACTTTAGTTACAATATCAAAAGTACTTATAGGTTTAGCTGATAAGTGAATTCTTATGTTGGATTTATATTTTTGGGTGAACTATCCCTTTAACTTCTTAAAATAAAAGTTTTAAAATAAAAGAGGTTTAACAAGATAACACAATGGGGGAGACTAAAAACTAACTACAAACATGTCACAGAAAACACTTCAACATAAAATTCCAGATATGACAAACTATTATTTCATATAAAGTATTAGTGTCAGTAGGTATCAATAGACAGCAGTGGTTTTATCCCAAATACAATATATATTTTGTTGTGTATATTATATGTCAATGTCAACATTAAAGCTGCAGTCCGTAACTTTTGACGCTCTAGCGGTTAATAAACAGAACTGCTTGCGTCTTGCGGAAGAACATTGTAGCCGGAGCTACTTCTCTCTGTTTATGTCTATGAAGAATCACAAAGGTACTGGGTTACTCCGCCGCGGTCCCCCGAAGCAATCTAAAATAGTCCGAATATAAACACTTATTATAGATGTACCCTAGTGATTCAGGACAGGCTAAAAACACGGTTTGGAAAATGGATTCATGGTGTACTCGCTTATTATATACAATTTGTAAATCTTGAACACAAAAAAAGTTACGGACCGCAGCTCTGATTGGTTGTTTCTTACCGGGAGCGGATGAATTTCTGGAAATGGCAATAGGACCAATGGGAGGAGCCAGAGGAGCCTGATTTTTTTCACAGATTATCTGTCTCATATTATACTGTCAGGACATAATGACAGGTTTCACAAATACATTTTTACAAAAGTTACCTACTTCAGCTTTAACACACACACACACACACACACACACACACACATATGTATATATATATATGTGTGTGTGTGTGTGTGTGTGTGTGTGTGTGTGTGTGTGTGTGTGTGTGTGTGCGTGTGTGTGTTTTAATTTTGTACTTAACATATTTGATAGGAAATGAATAGAGACACAAAAGGAGATCTTACTATGTTTCTTGTAAGATCAGTCACAAACATGACCCATGCACGATCTAATGTGAAGGATTTTATTAACTCATTGTCATTCATTGTGTGCAACACATTTCTTCTCCTTCTTCAAGTTTTAAAAATTTCTCCACTTCTAAAACAAACAAACTAAAAAAAAAAAAAAAAAACTCTTAAGCCACTTAAAAGTCCTTATCCATACTCCTAATAATTTTTGGACATTAATACCTCTTTTAAGGGTTAAGTTGCTTTCTGAATTTCTGATCTTTTTCAACTTTACTAGGACTTTTACTTTTATTTAAAGAGAACTTTCTTATAATTTTGTTACCAGGAGCAAGTCCTTGCACTAAGATCATTCATGAGGTGTATATTGGAACATAAATTTTTAGGAAAGTACTGTGGTGAAGTTTTGTGCCATCTAGTTGTTAATGAAAAAAAAAAAAAGAATTTTGAAATTAAAATCCACATTTTAGCTCAATGAACCCTTATACCCTTTTTAAATAGGGGACAAAGGGAATAAAGGGGTTTCAGACAATCTCTTCCATCAACAGTTACTCCTGCTGGATTTGGTTTATACTTCAGGGTGGTACTGTATGCCGATATTACCCTGGACACCAAGGCTCTCAATACATACAGACATCACATGCTCCAGCAAGACGTGCCAACAATTTGTCCACTTTTGAACGCTGTTATGTCTCTCATTAAAGGGTTAGTTCACCCAAAAATGAAAATGATGTCATTAATGACTCACTCTCATGTCGTTCCAAACCCCTAAACCTCCGTTCATCTTCCGAATACAGTTTAAGATATTTTAGATTTAGTCCGAGGGCTGTGCTAACCTTCACACTCTGCTCTTACTGATGCAATATAAAGTTTGGCCACTAGGCCAAGCATTTATATAGTCACGGTCAGAATTGTTGCTACCCTTGGTAAATATGATCAAAAAAGGCTGTGAAAATAAAACTGCATTATGAATCCTTTTGATCTTTTTACAAAATAAATAAATAAATAATATGAAAATAAAATGATCTAGCCATTGCTTCCTGTTTCACAGGTATATAAATAGGAGGGGAAACAAAGGCCAAATTCCCGTAATCATCCATCACAATGAGAAAACTCAAATAATATATTTCTGATGTGTAGCAAAAGATAATTGACCTTCACAAATTAGAAAGTGACTTTTAGAAAACAGCAAGAGCAGTGACAATTCCCATTTCCACAATCAGTGCAATAATTAAGGTAATAATTTTCAATCAACAGAAAATGTTATGAATCTGCCTGGAAGTGGAAATGTGTCTATATCGTCCTAGTCTCGCGTAGCCAGACCAACTTTCATTTGCCAAGGCCCACCCATATGTTACATATCTGGACTCAGTTTGTGTGTTTTTGCCCCTGTGACCCAGTTTCTGTCTTCCGTGTTTGGATTGATTAGTTTCCAGGTGTGTCTCTTCATTTCCCCATGTGTTCCATGTCCCTGTTAATTTAGTCATGCCATCCACCTGTGTTTCCCCAATTATCCCTCGTACTTAAACCTTGTCCTTTGAGTTCTGTGTTGTCGGGTCTACTTACTTACTAACCACTTACTAACCACTCACTTGCTACCTACCTGTGTTTTCCTCTGTGATCCATGTTTGGAAAATGCCTATGTTGGATAATAAAGCCTTGTTTCGTTTATCCTTCGGCTCCGTGTTTCTTCCAGCAGCGTAAACGGTAACAGAAGACCCGACCTGAAAAAGTAAAAAAAAACTGCGTGTTTTCCCCTCCGTTTTGTTTTCCGTTTTTTCTTTTCGTTATGTCGATGGATCCCCTCTATAGCCCCTGAATTCCTCCTTCTCCTGCTGGAGCAGGAGGGACTTTCTCTCGAGGACCATACCAAACGGTTTCTCTTGCTAGCTAATGCCACCAGCTACCCGGACCACGAGCTCTGCTCCTTTTATCACGCCAGCTTGAACTCCAAGTGCAGAGCGTTGTCGCCCGAAGATGGTCCTATGGGAGGATTTCGCCGCATTTATAGAGTGGACTCTGGTGAGAAATGGGTCACCCTTTCACTGTCAGCCGAATGGAGGATCTCGCCAGGTCCACTCTGGACCCAGAGCCCAGCCTACAATCTCCCCACGGTACGGGGCATAAGCCCGAGCCCACCGATGACGGAGAGCCAGAGAGCAACCCGTCAGACCAGGTGCGAGAGCCGGCGACACTGCCCACCACGAGGGAGCAAAATGTGGAGCGCCAATTGGGTCAAAATGAGGTGGAGGATCGTACAGACTGTGATCCCCAGTTAAGCCCAGGACGGGCTCCTGATTCCCCGTTAAGCCCAGGACGGGCTCCTGATCCCCCGTTAAGCCCAGGACGGGCTCCTGATCCCCAGTTAAGCCCAGGACGGGCTCCTGATCCCCGTTAAGCCCAGGACGGGCTCCTGATCCTCCGTTAAGCCCAGGACGGACTCCTGATTCTCCGTTAAGCCCAGGACGGGCTCCTGATTCTCCGTTAAGCCCAGGACGGGCTCCTGATCCTCCGTTAAGCCCAGGACGGGCTCCTGATCCTCCGTTAAGCCCAGGACGGGCTCCTGATCCTCCGTTAAGCCCAGGACGGGCTCCTGATCCTCCGTTAAGCCCAGGACGGGCTCCAGATCCTCCGTTAAGCCCAGGACGGGCTCCTGATCCTCCGTTAAGCCCAGGACAGGCTCCTGATTCCCCGTTAAGCCCAGGACGGGCTCCTGATCCTCCGTTAAGCCCAGGGAGGGCTCCAGCCCCAGAGTTCGCTCCAGTGCCTGCTCCTCCGAAATTCCCACCCTCCCACCCACTCCTGCCTCCTCCTCCGCTGTCGTCTGGCAGCCCCTCTACTCGCCCTCAGCCTACCATCATTGTGGTGCGAGCTCAGCGGGACTGCCATCCTCCAGCGCCGCCTTGGTTGGCGTCTCCCTCACCTCCGCCTCCAGCCTCTGAGGCCTGGACTCCGCCTCGGCCCGTTGACCCGTCGGCTCCACCATGGCTCCTAGCTCCTTCCTCTCCACCGTGGCCCGGCAGTCCACATGCTCGGCCTGGCTCCCTCGTCCCTCCGGCTCCGCCTTGGTCTGGCGTCGTCCATCCTATGCCTCGGGACTCCACTCCTCCGGCTTCGCCTCATCCCTCCGTTCCTCCGGCTCCGTCAGGCTCCTTCATCCCCTCGGTTACACCTCAGTCCTCTGTCACTCTGGCCTCGCCGCGGCCTTCCGGATCCACATCGCCGCGTCAGTCACCAGAGCCATCTGTTCCGCCTAGGACCTCCGGCGCCTCCCCGTCACCCTGGCTCTTCGGCTCTCCGTCTTCGCCTCGGGCTCCTCCTCCACTTGCTCCGTTGCCGTGGGTCGAGTCCCTGGAGTCGGCGACCATTCCTCCTCCATGGCTCCTTCCACCGTCGGCCCCACCTTGGGCCGTTATGGCTGTGGCCTGGGCCCTGCTGGGTGCCTCCTGCTCCAGATCCCTCCTGTCTCCTCCCTGGCTCCTCCCTCCGTCGTCTCCTCCCTGGCTCCTCCCTCCGTGGTCCCTGTCTGCTGGCCCCCTCCTGGGAGTCCGTCCTCCACCGGAACCTCCTCCCAAGTTCCCACCCACGCCTCCCTCTGTTGTTTCTACGTTGCGAGGACGCACCTACCGGGAGGGGGGAGTAATGTTACATATCTGGACTCAGTTTGTGTGTTTTTGCCTCTGTGACCCAGTTTCTGTCTTCCGTGTTTGGATTGATTAGTTTCCAGGTGTGTCTCTTCATTTCCCCATGTGTTCCATGTCCCTGTTAATTTAGTCATGCCATCCACCTGTGTCTCCCCAATTATCCCTCGTACTTAAACCTTGTCCTTTGAATTCTGTGTTGTCGGGTCTACTTACTTACTAACCACTTACTAACCACTCACTTGCTACCTACCTGTGTCTTCCTCTGTGATCCATGTTTGGAGAATGCCTATGTTGGATAATAAAGCCTTGTTTCGTTTATCCTTCGGCTCCGTGTTTCTTGCAGCAGCGTAAACGGTAACACCATGAGGCCGTTTGACCAACATATCACACAACTAATCACAGTTTGTTTCATTTATCGTCATATTTCAAGGCGTGGCAATGTTGATACAATAACAGGCGGGTGTGTAAAACTCTCTGACATATTTAAAACTTTGTATGCCATGAACTTTAAATATTTCACATACTTTTTAAATTCCAGGGTTTAGTTCATCCTGATAAGCGCTCGTCGTCACAGTTGAAAACACAGTGGCTTTCTTCTTTCGTGAGGGGATTTGGCACCACAGTATTTTTGTTTCCAAGCAGAATGTTAAAGAACATGACACACCCGTCTCATGGAAATCCTATAGGATTCAACCAATCTGATGACAAATTTGATACTCCTGAAGTGTTTCTACTTTTATGTCCCATATGCATCAGAAGTTTAGCCAATGGCCCATGGGCATGACATCTCAGACTGAGACTCTGATACTTGAGTCTCTGGGTCAAAAAAAAAAAAAAAAAAAGGATCAAACAGCACCTACATCATGTTGTTTGAAGAATAGAAGATTCTCTTATCCAAAAACAATCTCCAATATATTCAGCTGTCAGACACGACTGGAACTTCCAATGGGACTGGCTTCTATGGTCAGATAAAAAAAAAAAATAATAAAATATAATTTTTAACAGCAAACACTCAGGATGGGTTTGGCACAAACAGGGATAAAAAGTACCCCATATGTATAATTAAATATACTACTGTTGTCACAACACAGAAGGAGACCTCAAAGAGTCAAACATATAAATTTCAAGGGTTTATTCATTGGGCAGGAAATGTGACTGAAGAACCGTAAACAACAGATTTGCCAGAGTGCAGAGATTGAATTGAATTGGCCCCCTCGATACTGAGAGTCCAAGATGGTATTGACCCGATAGATGGTGTCCTCTCCAGCAATCTGGAGGTGGAGGTGGTAAGTCCGGCTTGTCAGGTCCTGGGGAAGAAGGAGTGACAGGATTAATGTAAGGTTTTAATAAGGAAGCATGAAATGATGGTGAGATATGATAAGTGGGAGGTAAGTCCATATGGTACATGTTGTTGTTTATTTGCCTCCTGATGGTGAACAAACCCATGAACCAGGGACTCAGCCTACAACTGGGCAGCCAGAGGCGGATGTCCTGTGTGGACAGCCAGACCTTGACTCCTGGATGGTAAGTTGGAGCTGGCAGGCGATGGGCAATCGCTTGGATCTTAAACCTCCAGACTGCCATTGGAGATGGACATGTGCTGAGTATCAAACCCTCTCACTCTCTCTGAACCAGAATCCTACCACTGTTACTTCAGATGGCTCTCCTGACCATGGAAATAAGGGAGGTTGGAAGCCGAGTACACACTGAAAGGGGGTGAGGCTGGGGGAGTGCTGATGGAGGGAATTCTGTACATACTTACCCTCAGTGGCGGCTCCAGACAATTTTGATTGGGGGGCAATGGCGGTCCTGGTCATTTCAAGGGAGGGCTCATGAAAACCAACAAAAAATACAGTGGGCACGGCTAATAACTGCATATTACTGCATCGAAAATACAGGTGCTCAAAGGCAGGTGCTCAAAGTAAAAAAGGGGCGCATGCAACTAGGCTTAAAATGGCGCTGTTCAAAATATCAATACAGCAATATATTGTGATGCATTCCTTGCTGATTCGCGTATCGATATGGATGATTATTTATTAATAAAAAGCATTTTTTTGCAGGGTCTTGAGACCCCCCCAAGACACCCCCCCCCCCTGGCGCAGCCGGTGCTTACCCTAGGGTAGAAATTGACTCCAGTCATGCTGATTCTGATGGCAGTAACTGTGCAAGCATCTCCTAATGTCCTGGATCTTCCGCTAAGTCTGGCCATTGGATTGAGGGGTGGTATCCAGAGGTTAAGCTGATTGAAACTCTTAGGAGGCGGAAGAAGCCTTGTCAGACTCAAGAGATGAATTGTGGTCCATGGTCGGAGACAATGTCCTCGGGGATACCAAAGTTCTAGGTAGGTAATCTGGGTAGAAGAATGAGTTAAAAATCCTTAAAAGAGAATGGTTTCTGGAGAGGAGGATTCCTGTGGGGGTTGGTAAATCTGAGACAAGGTGTCAGCTCAGGTGTTCTGTGTGCCAGACAGGGAACAGGGAAGTTGAAGCGTGTGAAGAATAAGGCTCAACAGGCTTATCTTGGGTTCAGCCATTTGGCATTTTCGAAGTATTCCAAGTTGTGATGATCTGTGATGACTTGAAACAGATGAAGGGCTCCCTTCAGCCACTGTCTCCATTCTTCCAGGGCGAGTTTGATGGCCAAAAACTCACGATTACGATATAATAGTTTTGCTCCACAATGGACAACTTACAGGAGAAATAAGCACAGAAATGCTGCTTGGGAGGCTCTCCAGAAGTATTGGGACAGCATCGCTCGCACTCCCACGGTGGAGGTGTCCACTTCAACAAGGAAAGGTTTCTGGGGGTCAGGGTAAGTTAAGGTGGGAGTGGTGCTTACTTAAGCTGGTCAAAGCTTGCTAGGGCTGCTGGTATCCAGGACAGAGACTTGGGCTTATTTCGGATTAAGGAGGTGAGTGCAGCTGTCAGGGTTCTGAAGAATTGGATGAACCGGCGATAAAAGCTGGCAAATTTGAGGAAACTTAGTAACTCTTTTTATGGAGTAGGGTAGGGGCCATTGCTTGATAGTTTGGACCTTCTTATTTTCCATTGGATGCCATGAGGAGTGATGATGCAACTGAGGAACTGGATGGTGGTACGGCGGAGCTCGCACTTCTCCAAACTGAGGTTCAGATGGTATTGCCTCAGCTTCAGAAGGACCTGCTCTACGTGGTGGATGTCTATGTGGTGGAGTCTCCATGACATATTCCTCCATAGGCTGTTGAGGTGGTTTCCTCAGGTGGTGGCCTGCTTACTGAAGATGTCCTGGAACACCCGGTATTCAGGTGGCATGGACGTGGAGGCATGTGAGATTAAGTTCTCTGAGGACCCAGAATCAAGAAGGGCTTGCACTGAAAGGGAGGTATGAGGAGTAATTAACTGTACGGTCATGCGAGACAAGGTAACTATTTGAGGACTCAATTGGATGGTACCAAAGTCCCTTTAAGGTAAGTAATGTCACTAGGCGGCCATCTTTTAAACACCTCTTGGGCATGTAAGTGCAGCTCCTATCACTTAGAACGGGGAAACATCAAATTCTCCAAAACTGTATACTAAGCTTACAATAAAATTTTAATTGAGAGAAGAGAAGGACGAGAGAGGACCAGGCCTGGGCTTTAGTTTGTGTTTGCTTTTTATTTGGGTGCGACAGTCGTCCGCGAGGGGCTGTTGCGCTGTTTTGTCTTTATTTTGATTATTAAAACCTTATTTGATTGTCCGCCGGTTCCCGCCTCCTTCTTCCCGATGATCATGAAGGTTTTATCGTTACAGTGGTGCCGAAGCCTGGGAGAAGGAGGGACGCGCTGCTGAAGATCCCTCGCCACTGTGGTGAATCCACGGTGCCATGGAGCTGGCGAGGAAGTGTGCCGCCATGGACGCTCGAGGCGGTGGGCTGGAGTGAGTTGCCGGGGACGGGCGAGCTCGCTGCCGGCCGCCCGTGATGTGGAGTGTCGTGCCGTCCGCCGAGGGCCGTCCAGTGCCACCGCCAGGCACCGCGGAGGAGATCACCCAGCTGGTGGAGGGCCGAGCAGCAGTGCGTCTGGGAACCGGAATTTTTTTTTTTCTCCTCTCTCCCCTCTCTCGTCTCTGTTGCTCCTCCTTCCATCTCCTTTTCTCTCGCCTCGTCTGTCCTACCCCCAGGTTCCCGCAGGTCCCCATGAGTGGTACCCCCCGGAGGGAGGGGGGGGGTGGATAGAGCGCAGTCTCGAGGGGGCAATGGGGGTATGTGACGAGTGGGGCGGGGCAGAGAGACGTGGGAACAGAGCGAGGCCGGTGGAGTGATTGGAAATGAGCGACACCTGCTTGTCTCGAGTCCCACGGAGGAGATGGAAGGATATAAAACTGGAGCGACGACAGTGAAGGATGAGAGAGGACCAGGCCTGGGTTTTAGTTTGTGTTTTGCTTTTTATTTCTGTTTTGTATTTCTTTTGTCATTATTAAATCTTATTTGATTGTCCGCCGGTTCCCGCCTCCTTCTTCCCGATGATTATGGAGTTTTTATCGTTACATTTATATTTGAAATCACCAATGAAATCTGACAACAGCTGTATCATAAATGTTGTTTCTTTTGCTCAAATAGCATTATAAAAAGCTTATCTTTTAAAGCTTTTCAGGCTAGATCAGCCAGTGAGCAAACTGACTGTTTCTATACCAACCGGGACTTCTAACAGCAGCTTCAGTGAGTTGATTTTACCGATTAGCTCTTTCATTCAGAAGGCAGGGATTCCTATAATTGGGCTGCCATATTAACCATTGCATTTTTCCCCATTCAAAACTTGCTCTCAGACAGTGCTCCTTCCCTGGCATAAGTGAAAGAACTGGTTGTGGATGGATAGATGGCTGGTGTCTCCATGACAGCTGTATTATTAATATTGTGGGCTTTGTTTTTTTCGCTGGTGGTCCTCGACATCTTTTTAAGGTGCATGACATAGTGGATTCTCTCAAATAACAACAAATAAAAAATGAAAACCTGACTGAATCTTATAATGGGCCATGGTTGGATTTTCCAATTGGACAATAATTCAAAACAAACCTCAAAACCAACACAAAAATTAGTCACTGGTCACAAAACAAAGCTTCGGCCATGGCCAGCCCAGTCCTCTGACCTGAACCATAGAAAATGAGTGGGATTAACTGAAGAGGAGAAGCACCAACATGGAGCTGGGAATCTGAAAGATATGGAGAGATTCTGGATGAAGGAATGGTCTCTGATCTCTTGTCAGGTGTTCTCTAACCTCATCAGGCATTATAGAAGAAAACTCAGAGTTGTATTTTGGCAAATGGAGGTTTTAAAAAAGTATTGAATAAAAGTGTACCGTTAATTGTGGCCAACGTGTATTAAAGAAGAACATTTATTCTATAATGAGATTTCCCCACATTTTAAATTATTATTTTCCAAAGAAAGGTTAGATTAAAAAAAAAACTATATATATATATATATAGATATATATATATAGATATATATAGATATATAGATATATATATATAGATATAGATATATATTATAAATAGTATTTACAATGCAGATTTTGTTTTTCACAGCCTTCTGACCACAAATGTAAGAAATGTATACTTGCCAGTGTTTCAGTTTCATTGTCCAATACTTGTATATAATGTATTAAATAAAATAAATTTATGCATTTAGCAGACACTTTTATCCAAAGCGACTTACAGTGCATTCAGGCTATCAATTTTTACCTATCATGTGTTCCCGGGGAATCGAACCCCCAACCTTGCTTGATAGCGCAATGCTGTACCACTTGAGCTACAGGAACACTATTATTTTTTATTTTTTGGTATTATTTTTATTTCCTTTCCAGATCTTGAAATAAATACTCAAACAAAATAAGTTGAGTATATATATATATATTGGGGGGGGGGGTGCTCTGTACTGTTATGTTATAAATTATGTCATATTCATACGTTTTATTTATTTACTTATTGTGTTTATAGTCTTAACGTTTCATCAGTTCATTCTGCTTTTTATTCAGATTAGCTGCAGATATGGCACGTCTTAAGTTCTATGAGCACGAGATCAATTCTCTTTCAGTGCGAAAACGTCTGTATCTCATTTTCATAAAAAAAAAAAAAAAAAAAATGCTATAGTATTTAAGTTTTCCTCTCCATCAGCGAATGAGTATTCTGAAAGAAAATGTGTCCGATGTCTGTTTGCTATATTACCGAACTCCACTTTCATGCATCTGATTATCAGATAAATCTTGCACTCTTAATTCAAGGTTGTTGTTAATGCTGTGGTTATTTTGACAGTTTTCTGAGAACATTAGGTTGAACGACATTGTTAAAACACATTTATCATTCAATGGAACAGTGCATATGCTTTAGGCACTTATATTTTTGCTTCGTCTATATAATAAATACGCAGCTTTTGACTGCTGAGAGTAATGTTGTCGTTATGACCGAGAGTCATTGAAAAAATACAGAAAAGTAATTCTACTTCACTTTAGCATTACTGGCCACGAGTCCTAAGGAGAGATGAAACCACACATCAGCTGCTCAAAAAACAGTGAGACAAAGTGAGCGTGAGCGCAATCCTGTGACAGTCACAGGCGGTTAGTGGAGCGCGTGTTGAGGCACAGACACTGTTCAAGGTCTCCATTAATTCTTGCTTGTAGTAATTTAATGTGTATAAAGGCCTATTTTGAAAGCATTGAATTGGTATAGAAATCGCGATAAATTCGATTATTAGCATTTTAAATCGATTACTGTCCGAAATCGGTGATTCACGATTCAAAAATCATGTTTCAAGATCCTAGTGTGTTTAGGCTGTTTAGTCTAGTTGTGGTTTTGGATATCTTGCCTGTCTTTGGATTGCCCCTCTCGTCTCACAAAATGTGTGTAACAAAATGCTTGATTTGCCCCAATTCCGGTCTATGAGATTGCCTCGGAACATCACTGATAATCACTATAATCATAAATATATACTGTAGAAAACTGCCTCGTAATAGAAAGACACCAACTGACACTCTTACACTCATCTTAAGTGCATTTTAGCATTAATATTTAAGCCCAAAATTATTACAAGTGACTAACATTCCAGTAATAATATTACATAGATATCTTCCACAATAGCTTAATTTAATTAATTAACTTAACCTTAATTTTGCTCTCACAGCCCCTAATACAGTCAACCCTACATCATTGCCTTGTTAATGCAAGTGTTCACATACGGTATGGGATGTAAATAGCTTAGAGTGAAGCTACTGTAGTATCCAGGCAACAAACAAGTGACAAACCAAGCTCAAGTGGAAACATAACTGGAAACATTTCTTATTGTTATTAGGACCATTCAGTCTAAGGGTGGAAAAACAGCTAAAGTTTGGAGAGACTTATTTCATGTGTTTTGAGCAGGCTTTAGAAGTTCATGTATATTTGTTATTCATTATCTGTCAGATACAAGAGAGTACGGCACTCCCTGATTCTCTTCCTTAGATGTGGTTTATCTGACTTGTATAGGGCTTTGAGTTTTTCTGTTTGTTGGATTCATTGTGTTAGGTGGCCCTCATCAAACAGGTTTTTCTCCTTTGGGTGAACACATTTTGTAAACACATGATAAGTGTGTTAAGTTCTTGGCCTATCATCACGCTTAATATGCAGTGTTAGGGATTAACGCATTAAAGTAATAATCTCAATGGGGAAATTACAGTAATTAACTTTCCTCAGTAACAAAAAGCACAAATCTCTAGTCCCCTCCATCTCAGGTAGAATTAAAAGGTTCTCTCCCATACAAATAAACTCTCTAGCTCTAAGTTCATCTCTTGGTTGTTGTGCTCTAAGTTGCTCTTGTTTGGTTGTTGTGGAAGAGATAAACAATGAAGTTTGGCAAGCAGTGAATTCTGGGAGTTTGGAAACAGCAAAAGCAACAGTGACAACCAAGCGTCCCCATTTTCAGGACAATCTGCATCAACTTCAGAATCTTCTCTTCAGGGATCCTCCATCTACATGTGCTGTGGCTCAACACAACAGTGGAAGACATCTGCTGCCATTGTTATAATCAGTTATATTTATACATATAACTGCCCAAAGTAATTGTAACAGAATTAATTATTCTATCATAATAACTCATCTATTCATCCAGCAAACATTCAGTATAATTGTCCATTTGCTTTTCCAGCTTTTTTTTTAAGTCCCTTCCTTGCTGGATCCTCTTCAGTTTGCCTACAGAGCAAACAGGTCTGTGGACGATGCTGTAAACATGGGACTGCATCATTTTCTGCAACATCTAGACAGACCAGGGACTTACGTGAGGATCCTGTTTGTGGACTTCGGCTCAGCTTTTAACACTATCATTCCAAACCTCCTCCTGCCCAAACTAACTCAGCTCTCTGTGCCCACCTCCGTCTGTCAGTGGATCAACAGCTTCCTGACAGACAGGCAGCAGCTAGTGAGGCTGGGAAAATACACATCCAGCACTCGTACGATCAGCACTCCTCAGGTTCCTGGGCACCCCCATTTCCCAGGACATGAAGTGGGACAATCACATAGACTCCATTGTGAAAATGGCTCAGCATAGGTTGTACTTCCTTCACCAGCAGAGGAAGTTCAACCTGCCACAGGAGCTGCTGAAACAGTTCTACTCCACCATCATCGAATCCATCCTCTGCACTTCAATAACTGTCTGGTTCAGCTCAGCTTCTAAATCTGACCTCAGAAGACTACAGAGGTTAGTCCGGACTGCTGAGCGAATCATTGGTACAACCCTCCCTTCTATTCAAGAACTGTACTTATCCAGAGTGAGCAAAAGGGCTGGTAAAATCACTCTGGACCCCTCACATCCAGCACACTCCCTCTTTGAACTGTTGCCATCTGGTCGAGCTACAGAGCTCTGAGCACCAGAATGACCAGACACAGGAAAAGTTTCTTCCCTCAGGCAATCCATCATGAACATTTAACAATAAACATGGAACACACACTATTTATACATTTATACACTTATTTATCTAGCACACATGCTTTGTCTACATTTCAATTTGCTCAAAATATATCTGCACGTACAATTGTCAATTGGTATATTTTTATTTCTTCTTTACTTTATTTTTTTTTTCTGTTACTGTCATTCTGTTACACTTTGGAAGCTTCTGTCATGAAAACAAATTCCTCGTATAAACATGTCTGGCAATAAAAGATCATTCGATTCTATTCTATTCTAAGTAAATATTTGCATTGCACTTGTCTTGAAACAAATATCTGAAGCAGTCCTAGATTTAATTTTTTATTTATTTATTTTTTCCTGTAAGTAGCAATGCTTGAGTAAAGAAGGTAGTGTTGAAAGTTACATAAGAATCTTCCTGGATATTTCTGCAATCAAGTCATATGCGGTTTCTATCCACTGTTCACTGGATGCAGTCAAACTCATCTCACAAAGTCTAGTACATTTTTAGTTATGCATCAATTAATCATTTAATTAAAATTAATGATCAGTTAATCAGTTTGTTAAAATTAATGTTTTTCCCAATGCATTTTTTTAGTCTGAGTTATTAGACATTCATCCAAAAAAATGAGTGTTTGAGGAAATGTGGAAGGGTATTAGTTGATGTTTGAGGTTTCTTTGTAAATTAAAACTGCATTTGAGCAGAATTATAAACGCAAACATCCAAGTTTGAGACTTTTATTTTGAAATTGTAACCCCTACTATGAAATTCTATGCCATTCTGTATAATCTATCTACTACTTCCTGTTGGCGGGATTAAACAGATTAGCTATTAATAAAAGTCATGCCCGTCAGCATGTGCCCCCGTCATAATGCCATAGTCAATGTATATTATCAAACTGATAATTATGTGTAATGTTTTCTGAAACCACTGATCGTAAAAATATCATTGGAATGCTAAAAGAAGATGATGAGGACTTTGAGGATGAAGATGAGGAAGATGACAGAGCAGCAAACAGAGGGAACATTTTAGATGTCCTTTCTGTCATATCTAGTGTTGTGTCTGGTGAGTAAAAAAAAAAAGAACTTTCAAACAATTAAACCTGAAGTATAACAGAGAAAGATTATCTGAAATGTAGTTCAAAGTAAATTATTTTAACTTAAGTGGCATATATATATATATATATATATATATATGTACGTTATGTATATATGTATGTATATATATATATATATATATATATATATATATATATATATATATATATATATATATATATATATATATATATATATATATATATATAATTGATTACACATAATACATTTTTGTTTATGATCAGTCTAGCTGAAAAAAATATATTAATATAAAAAAGTAAAAGTAAATTTTGCATATTATAATTATTGTCACTTTTACACGCATGGAAACACTATCAATAGTTATTATTTTATATTGACATACTAATAAAAATGTGTGCCTTGTACATTTATTTAAGAATTTGTATTTAATTCTAATAACATTCGAATTTTATTATGAAACCAGAATGGTCGCTAGAGGACGCTATGACGTCATATTTTGGCGACGGTTTTTTGGATTCGGAGTCGGACTGTTACTGTAGCTGCTGTTATTTTCAGACAGCAGTATCATTGCTAGCGGTTGTTACATTTTTCTGTCTTTGTTTGTTTGTAGAGCAGTTAAATTGGATCATGTTGTTATGTTCGTTAGCTCAAAAAAATAAACCCACCTGCCAAATGAGGAAGTCGCATTTCATTACACTTTGATAACACTTCCTCGTCAGCAACTTAAACTCCTCTTACCAGAGACGTTAATGTGTATTTATCTAGTGTGTTTTGCCAGGTTCTGTCATCAGATCAGTGATATTTAGTGTGCTTGGGCAGGTTTTCTCAGGAGCTGGATTTGTTTGAAAGCATCAGAGATGTTAAATGTACCATCTCAGTCTTTTCCGGCAGCTGGGTCCCAGCAGAGAGTCGCACCAGCCGGACAGTCCAGAAACAAGGTCGGTCCCTTAAACTTCATAGGAGTCATTTAAAGAGTGATTTAAATGCATAGCAAAATGAGACTGCTTTGTATTTATCATGCCGTTATGTGTACAGAACTGCATTCACAGCTGTGTGTAACACATACAGGTGGCGCTGAAGCCGGGTCACGGTCTCCTGGACTGGATCAGACTGACCAAGAGTGGACGTGATCTGACCGGACTGAGAGGACGACTGATTGAGGTCACAGAAGAGGAGCTGAAGAAACACAACACCAGAAACGACTGCTGGACTTGCATTAGAGGTAGCCAAGAACACACATTTCTATGCTTACAGAGGTGAATTTACAGAAACCTGTTGGGAATGTGCTTTGGTCGAATTTAGATTCAATGGAACTTTTCAAAAGAAAGAGCTATATATATATATATATATATATATTTATTTATTTATATTTAATTTAAAAAGGCTACATTTAATTGATCGAATGTATCAAATAACACATTTTGAATATGAAATGAAATGAAAATGTTGTGTTTGAAAAATGCTGTCCTAAATTTAATTAAATAAAAAAATTATAAAAATGTAAAAATTGTTCCCACAAAAATATTAATGAGTTAATTCGCCCCAAAATGAAAATTCTCTCATTTATTACTCACCCTCACGTCGTTCCAAACCCAGAAGACCTTTGTTCGTCTTCAGAACACAAATTAAGATATTTTTTGATGAATTCTTTAAGCAGCACAACTGTTTTATTAAAATGATTTCTAAATGATGCTGAAAATGCACTTATGAAAACGCAGAAGTAAATCAGAAATACATTCCAAATATATTAAAACGGAAATCCAGTATTTTAAATTGTAAAGCTATTCACTAAATAAATGCAGGCTGGTGAGCACGAGTGACTTCTTTCAGTTCTGTTTGCATCCACACAAGAAATATAAGATGTTGGAGCTGTGTCAGGTGTATACATGGCTCTGTATGCTTGTGTGTTTTCTGTAGGTATGGTGTATAACGTGAGTGCCTACATGGATTTCCACCCTGGTGGGGAGGAGGAGCTGATGAGGGCTGCTGGGATTGATAGCACTGACCTGTTTGACCAGGTACATTCTCCCTGAGCAGAGGGTTTAACAGTTTATGTTACATGTACAGTTACTTATAAATATACTTTACATTGCCCCCCCCCCCCTAATGTGCTCATATGAAAATAATAATAATTATTATTATACAAATACTTATTTATTGTGAATATTAAATTCTTAGAATTAATCTGTTGATTCTGTTGAATTTGCGAGCAATAAAATAGCATTTTACATTTATCATAGGTGAATAATCATATGTTGTTCAGCTGCTTCTTACATTTCAGCATGTATTAAAACATACATTTATTTATTTAATGTGTAAATGTTACATACGAGTATCTGTATGTAAACACTGAGGATAGTCTGATTTTTAAACCAGAGTAATGGTTCATGGGAACATTTACGAAAAGTTATTAATTAAAGGTACAGGTTGTAGGACCTGCCACTAGAGGGCGCACTACCAAAACAATAACAATCGCATGGTTTGATGACGCTAAGAAGGAGCGTGGAATGATGGGATTTGTTGTCTTCCACCCAGCCGCTAACGGCCATCAATCAGACGGAAAGATAAATCATGGATTTAACAGGAGTTCAACAATTTGCGTGAGTAGATTACATACAAAGTCAATGGAAAGACGCATCCTCGCGTGGGTCTAGAGACGCAATGCCCCGCGTTTGGTGTGTATGGCCCATAATACTAATCTTGTTGATCGTTATAATAGCATACATTTTCTGTAAAGATACGAATCCAAACAACTCACCTGTCGAGTAAAACACAAGCGAGATCGGCATCTCTTTCTAGTTGAAGTTTGTCACGAAACTACTTCCGCATTTGTCCATGACACTGTTGTCATGTGGTTTCTACGTCAGTAAAGGCGGTAACAAGGGGTAACTAATGTCATTGACAGGCGACTGCACTGCCCTGTGTCACTGTTTAGAATGGGAATTTTCTCATGATTTACAAGTAGTTGAAAACATTAGAGATATTGTTAGTAATCAGCTGGATAAAATATATAACACTAGCCTAGTGGTTTTTGGATATTTTACTGCAAATATCTTACAAATTGTACCTTTAATTCTAAAAGAATTAATGAAATGTTTATGTATAAAAGTGAATTGGTACACATTTTTGTGTAATTTAGAAGCACTTTATAAACTATGTGTTTCTGAACTATGAATTAACTATGAACTAATAGCTTGCAAATTATTATAAGTACTTTGTTTTAGTATACATATTATTATCATTGTTGCTGCTTCTGTCCACCCAAGGTCCACCGGTGGGTGAATTATGAGTCCATGCTGAAGGAGTGTCTGGTGGGGAGGATGGCAGTGAAGCCCAGTCCTGCTCTTCAAGGTTCCGTCAGCTCTTTTGGCAATAGAAAAGAATTCAGTGAAAACCATTCTTTTTGTTATTATATATAATTATTCTGATACAAACATATTGCTTTACGGCCTGCACATCAAGTTTTTGCTTGAAATGATCAGTAGTTGAAATATTCTCCGTACTAATTAACGCACCGTTAACAGAATGAAATATTCCTATTAATTCAGAATCAAACCCGAAATAAGATTTTTGATGTTGTTTTTGTTTTAATGCCTCGTTACATGGTTCTTTGGTTCCTGCAGCTCAGACAGAGAAGATGGAAAGCACTCACATGAACGGTATGACATCAAAGCCATAGTTCAACTATGCAGATTTCTAGTTATAAATGCTGAGTAAGCTATTACTTGTGTTGATTCAAGAGGAGTAATTCTCTGTGTGGTACTCTTTATACCAGGTTTGTCTCTTCCTTCACCTTTAAGACAGGAGCCTGTACCTACTCCTCTCCCTGCCAAAGATCATCGCCCTCGGTATGTTTTTCTGTTTATGTCATGATTATAATAAAATCGTACTGAGTGACTCATTCTTTGGTACAGTATCAGCATGGTCTGTGTCTTGTTCAGACTTTTTTAGTCTGTTATGAAGCATTTAGGGCTAGTTGTGGTGAATAATGATTAATGGTTTTGTTGAGATTACATGTTTGGTCTCAGGAAGATTCATTCAGTGAATCAGAGTTATTTTAACCACTCAGACAGTTTACTAACAGGGCTCTAAAAATACTAGTGTTTTATTAAAAAAAAAAAAAAAAATGTTATATTAAAATGAATGAATACAGAAATACTTAAGCTAGGCAAAAATTAGGAAAACAGAAAATAAACTTGTCAGCCTCACCTAATTGGCTGATTCTTATGTATATATACATATATATATATATATATATATATATATATATATATATATATATATATATATATATATATATATATATATATATATATATATATATATATATATATATATATATATATATATATATATATATATATAATAATTATTATTATTTATTTTCTTCATGTTTAGGTATGATTGGTTCCAGACAGATGGAACTGTCAGTATTGTTGTTTACACCAAGCGGAAGGTTTGTCTCAACTCATTCTCATAAGATTCAGTGGTTATCTGGTTGTCTTTTCTTAAATATAAAAGATTATTAAAAATTAAATTAAAACATTACCCCCCCCCCCACCCCCCCACCACCAGATTCCCAGCGCTGGCTGTGCAGTGGTGGATCTGCAAGATGCTACTCTTCGGGTGGAGATGCTCTTAGGGAAGATGTCATACCTTCTCTACTGGCGTGGGTCTTTCTGCACTTCTTCAGCCACTGAGACATGAACATTGTTGTGTATTGCTATATATCTGTCATAACATGATATAATAGTTCATAACACTGTTCCTTTTTATAGGCCTGTCCAGTGAAGTTCAAGGAGGTGTTGATGGTGAGTAGTATGTTAAATTAGACATGTTTTTAATGTGGAAATATTTTGAAAATTACTTGTACAAAAAATACTGTGGCTGTACCATGGTACAGTAATGATATAAACTGATATTACTGTGATCCATTGTGGTGTAGTGTACATTAACTTGCTAATGATTCATTTTATGTTATGGCATTTACATGGTGATACTATTTAAACTATATGCTTTTTGGAAAATATCAATAATTTATTTTTCTCATTCTAAAGAAGTGTTTCTCTGTTGTCCTGTGCTTATAGTTCAGACAGCCCACTCTGTAGGAAAAGTTCAGGTGTGTTTCCACAAATCTGTCAAAGATAAGTGGACGAAAGTGGGGCAACCACTAGAACACCATGACACATTTATTCAGTGTAAAGATCGTGGTGAGTAACAAACCTTTGATCTCAATTTTCTGACTAATATCTAAATTTTTAAGAATTTGCGGTTTAATTTTGTAAAGATATAGAGAAACATGTTTGAGATATTACACTTTTTACATGAATTAAAGGGGTACCACAAGGCTCTGTGTTGGGATCTTATTATTATTATTATTTAATATATAGAATTAATTCAAGACACATTGATCCTAAAACAAATTCAGATCTGTGTGGTGTTGTTTTACTGTTGTGCTTCTACATAAAATTTTGTCTTGTTTATTTCTGTTGATTTGACAATTTCCTACATTCAGAATTGGTTCTTAATTTTGAGGGGAAAAAAAGATTTTCACCATTAAAGGTGTTCATATACAATCAAATATACATGACTCCTTGAAATAGAAGCATATATTATGAGCATCAGCGCCTAAAACATGGACTGAGTTTGTAGAAGTCTTTGTATCTGCTGCCCCTGAACACACTTAAACTCTAAAATTACAAACCTGATTACCATTGAACATTTCTAGACCAGATGGTTTAGCTGATACCACTATCTTAATATATAGCTTGTTAGTCCAATTCCCCACTTAATTTCCTCATTATTGCATGTATTTTTTCGATTTCTATCATTTTATATGAAATTGTTGTTGTAATATTTTTGGCTTCTAGGTCTCTGAAAGAAATAGCTTGGTAAAACATAAATTGATAATAATAGTAATGTTTAATAACATTTGTTTCATCACAGAGCTGTTCTACAGGGAATGTGTGTTGGTTTCAAAAACGGATGTCACACATGACACGCAGGTCTTGCGATTACAACTTCCACCAGGGTCACATATGCAAGTTCCTGTGGGAAGACACGTCTACCTCAAAACCTCTCTCCAGGGTAATGCGTCACTTTGTCACACATCTAAAGATAACCAATGGAAGGTGACGGTTTTATGGAGTGTTCAACAGGCTGCTTTTTTGTGTTTGGTGAGCAGGTACAGATGTTGTGAAACCTTACACACCAGTGGATCAGACGCTAATACCTCCCTCACAATCCAGTGCTGAAATGGGCTCAGACTTACAGCTCATGATAAAGATCTATCCTGATGGATTGTTGACCTCACATCTCGCCAACCTCCCTGTTGGTTTGTAATTTCCCATATAATTTTTTTTAAAAGAAGGAAACCGTACTACCGTATTTTCTGGACTATAAGTCACATTTTGGATCTTGGTTCTAAATAAATGCGACTTATAGTCCAGTGCAACTTATATATGTTTTTTTCCTCGTCATGATGTATTTTTGGACTGATGCGACTTATACTTAGGTGCGACTTATAGTCCGAAAAATCCGGTAAATGATTTTTCACCATGCAATTCATTAACTGGAATTAGAACCCCACCCTCGTCAGTAAACCTGTCAGTAAACAAGCTCATGGCTCACAACACTGTTTTGCAGATACAGAAAATAATTATAATTAATAGTTAAAAAACAAATAGTCAGTTTCAGTTTGAAAATAACCATGAAAACTGGAATTGCATTGAATAATAAGCAACCCTTACTGACTCCTGTCATGTTTCTGGTCTGTTCCAGGATCCTCTCTGTCAGTAGGTGGTCCGGAGGGATCCTTCTCTATCCGTATCCTGCGTGATGTCACTCATCTCTACATGCTAGCGGCCGGCACGGGTTTCACACCCATGGCTCGTCTCATACGGCTGGCTCTTCAGGACCTCACATCAGTCAGGTCTGCTCTGTACAAATCTGAAAGAAGAAAAAAAAAACACAACAAACAACATGCACTATTTAAGTCACCAATCGAAAAGCAAATGTTGCAATCACTTTTGCTGGTGTCAATGTGGTTGTAATAAAGCAGGGATGCACAGTATTATTGGAAACGTAATTAAAAATGTAATTATCGGTATCAGCCCAATATGAAAAATTATGCGGATATGGCCTGAATGCTGATAAGATTCACTGATTTCGCCATATTTATTCTGAGAATGCACGTACAGAATGACTCATTTGGTGTGTGACAGAGTAAACAATCACTAGTGCATGCAACGGCAACAACAACAGTCTCCCCCGGGTCCTGATGCCCACCTGGTGAGCTGTTTCATTCACTTAGGGGGTATTGTTGGCCTATTTGTAATAAAATACAGTAAAATACACAAATAATATTAAGATTGTTCAAAGTAAATGCAAAAACAAAAGTGCTGCATGGGGTATAAAGTCTCGGTGCTCTTTGGTTGTGGGATAGTAAATCTCTGAAGACAAGAACTCCAAGGCACTCGAATATCTCAGTGAAAAAATTAAAAAGCCTTTATTACATTCTTGGCTTGCTTTTTTAAAAAAAAAGCAAGCCAAGAATGTAATAAAGGCTTTTTAATTTTTTCACTGAGATATTCGAGTGCCTTGGAGTTCTTGTCTTCAAATATTAAGATTGTGTTTCTGATTAAATGAAGCAGTAACTGGTGTCATACAATCATATGTATGTTTTGATTTAAAGTGATACTCCACCCCAAAATGAACATTTTGTGATTAATCACTTACCCCCATGTCGTTCCAAACCAGTAAATGCTTCGTTCGTCTTTCAGAACACAATTTAAGCAATTTTGGATGAAAACCTGGAGGCTTGAGACTGTCCCATAGACTTCCAAATAAAATAAACTGTCAAGGTCCAGAAAAGTATGAAAGACATCATCAGAATAGTCCATCTGCCATCAGTGGTTCAACCGTAACGTTTTGAAGAGACGAGAATACTTTCTGCATGCGAATAAAACAAAAGTAATTACTTTATTCAACGATTTGTCTCCTCTGTATTTCTCAGCATCACTGTAGAGCCATTTTGGAGAATATGAAACTCAAATATATTCTCTGTACTCGGTTACAAAGCTTTTAAAGCCATTGTTGGTTGTTTAAAAGATCTGATGGAGGAATCCATACCGCATTAAACCTCTTATTGTCAGTTGTGATAAAGCTTCCCGATGTTATGGACATTGCCTTCTTTGATACTGTCACTACGGTTACCCAAGTATGGTTGTGACTTTAATTGTTCGTTCATACAGATTTGTATTAAAGTGGTTATTTTAATCTGCTGAATGAAAAACACTTTGAAGACACCTACAATCAAGTGCAGCTGTCACTGTCAAGCAGTGTTGAAGCAGCCATCCTGGGCATTTGTATTAATGATAGATTTTAATTATTTTAATTCTTGGGAATTGATGTATGTATTTATTTAAATGTTTACTCGTAAAGAAAAATGGAATAGTTTGGAATAAAATGATTGGTTGAAGATTATTAGTAGAAGTTACAGTTGTTATTATTATTATTATTATTTTTGTAACTAAGATTAATCCAACTAATTGATAGATTAACTTTAAATATTGATATTTTCAGAAAAACCAAGCTGATGTTCTTCAACCATCAAGAGAGGGACATACTTTGGTGCTCCCAGCTGGATGAACTTTGTTCAAAAGAGGAAAGGTATCATTTATCGAATTATGTCTGACTGTTCATTCTATCAGGAATGTAACATCTTTAAATTACATTACAGTGATCTATTTTAGTTAACTGCCTCACTGGCTACTGATAAGTATTTATATAGTGCTTTATACAATACAAATTGTTTCTAAGTAGCTTAACTTTAATAAACAGGAAAATAAGTGTTTATGTTGCAAAATTCATCGATTTGAAAAATAATTCAATTTCATCTGCAAAGCAGCTCTACAATAGTGTCGCCATTCAACTCAATTCAGATTCAATGTTGATTCAATTCAGACTGTCACTAGGCAGCACCCTAACTGTCGTGTTATCTTAGGTTTGAGGTGGAGCACGTTCTGTCGGAGCCTACAGACTCTTGGAGAGGCAGAAGAGGGCGGATAGATGCTTGTATGCTGCAGAACTTCCTGGAGAGACCAGAAGACTCCAAATGTTTAGTGTGTGTGTGCGGCCCAACTGGATTCACAGAGTTAGCAGTGCAGTGAGTCATTGTTTTAATGGCTTACATATATACATTTGAGATATCTGAAGCTGTTTGAGGCATTTTTTTTTACTTTTTGGGTAATGCATTAATTTGTTTTCTCTTTGTATACTTTCTCACAGGTTGGTCAGAAAGCTGGACTTCAGTGAAGAGGAAATTCACATTTTTCAGGGCTGATCGGGACTTTAAAGTGAAAGATGGATTTCACATACTTGCAGACTATCTCTATGCATATAAAATGCACTTTCCACTCAAATAGCTGTAACACTGTTCTACTATATCGTCTTATAATTTGTAGAGATCTTATGCCACAATCAGAAGCCTGCACTCTGAGAAACATCAGAAGTTGGTTTCTTAACATTTTATTTTATTTAGTTTCCCATTTGAAGTTTGCAGATTTGAACAATGCAGAATAATTCTGCTAGGTTTGTTTATGCAACGAAGAAGATATTTGATTGTTTTCTGCATTTCATATTTATTAATGACTTTTAGAGCACTTTGTGTAATGTAGCTACAACATAATTGAGAAAACAATCCATGCATCAGATTTTCTTGCTGGGTCTCTATTAAGCAAATTAAAAATGATCAGTTAGTCAGGATTCAAGAGATGGGTTACTTTACAAGTATAGCTATTGCTGTTTTGCTGTGTGAAATGCTAATCTGATTGCAGAATTAATAAGGTTTCTCAGTGTGTGTACTGACAATATTCTAATGGTAAATTATTATTTATGGTAAATGATCTACCTGGAACGCAATTCCCAACAGAAATGTATATTTTGTGCCTCTTGTGCTGTTTTGTCTCAACTGAAATCTGTAAACTTTTATGACAGGCCTGATGTCAGTTTAGAGGGGGGGTCAAAACTATTATAGCAAAGCACTTTCTGTTATACCAGCAAACCAGGTTGCTTCTGGAAATGTATCTTCATGCATTGTTTATTGCATGATACTTTGGATATTATGTGTTTGATACATTGCAGTCAAAATATTTATATATAGAAGAAACCTCTGAAATATGATTGATTTGTAAAAACTGATAATTATTTGACTAGTCAACCACTGATGGCTTCCAACAGAAAACTTTAACAGGATTGTTCTATCAGTGCTCACATTCAAGGGTAGGATGAGATGTGGCACTAAGCTGTACGCATTAAGAAATTGAATTAAATGGTTAAAAATACACCTGATACACCTACTCTTTTGATTTCTGCTGCTATCTTGTAGTCTGAAACAAATCTTCTCACCTGCAAGAAGAATGTTATTAACAGTGGCAAAATAAATCAAGGCCAATTTATTTCGATCATCAAAATCATTAAATAAAATGCAATTTAATTTGACTTGTACACGATTCATACTTTTAATGAAATTAAAGTAGTTCACCCAAAAATGAAAATTTTAATTGAATCCAGCTAAACTGTAATCGGAACAGATTTGGAAAAGCATTAAAACATTTACTCACCAGTGGATCCTCTGCAGTGAATGGGTGCCGTCAGAAAGAGAGTCTTAACTGCTGATTATATATATATATATATATATATATATATAATTAATGTTAATAACACAAACTTTTTTTTAACTCAAACCTCTCAGTCCTATAATGTCAGTGAATGGGAATCACGGCTTTGAGAGTCATAAAACATACACGACCAAAACCGAATGAAACCCTGCGGCTCGTGATGATACATTGATGTGTAAAGACACAAAACGATCGGTCTGTGCAAGAAACTGAACAGTATATTGTTTTTTTACCTCTGATTTTAACCGCAGTGTCTGAACTGTCCTGAGCACATTCGCATCTTCTTCTTCAGCAGGTGCGTAAGACATCATCTTGTTTTACGGCAGATCACAAACTTACATTACCGCCACCTATATGTTAGTTGGCCAGTGACACTCCCAATTTAGATAGAGTGTCAATGGTCCATTTGAGAGCTAGGTTGTGGTAATGCACATAAGTCTGCGATCAGTCGTAAAGCAAGAAGAAGAAGACGCCTCATGTGCAAACATGCTTAGGGCCGGGTTTCCCGATAACAATTGATCTTAGAATTAAGAGCATTTTCTATAAATAATTTTACGATCGTTCGTTATTGTTTCACTTGCATTTCCCGAAAATGCACTTAAAGCAATTGCATGTAGCTGTGCTTTAAGTGCTACTTAAGAGTCGCTATCTGTTTGTCAAGTGCTGGAATATTACCTAATAGAATGACTCGTAATTAGTACACGCTCGTTTATTGAAATGTTAACCTAATGCTGCGTTCCAGACAACTCTGATATTATATTATATTATACAGTGTATCATTTTGTAGCCTATTTTACATAATAACATAATGTACTATATATCAATCTATCTTTATAACAATGTGACTGTCACTATTTATATGTACTTATATATTTTAAACCCTTAAGTGGAAAGGGGCTTTTATATAAATATTGTGGCTCATTCATCCAGTTTGGATGAGTTTCATTCTAATCGGTCAAGGACCCTAGTTATTTTTATGACTAGCAGCTTACGATTCCATTATAATGTTGAAATTCAGACAAGTAATGAGTTTACATTTACATTATTATATGAAATCACCTACTAGAGGCAGCCATTGAATACTATGGGCCTAAAAATGTGTAATTTTCTTTCAGGTATACTTTGTAATTGAAGGTGTGCATAAAACATATTAGCACATTGCACATTCAAATATGATTTTCAATAAAAAAGGGGGGAAATAAATGCAGAAATGTTCACATAGGACACTAATAACACAACTATATGCATGAAACCATTCAGAAAAAAGAAAAATTGGGCACCAATGGGTCAACAAAGCAAGTTAGGATGCCCGTCTCGAAAGAATGTTGTGGAATTAAGTTTTGGTAATTGCTGATTGTTAATTTATATGTTTCTAACACATTTATAATATAATTTTGTGTTTCACTCTATTTTATGTTTCCTTGTTACAGTGTAATTATTCAGTACTGGGCAATTTTAATTAACTACATGTATTAAGTATATGGTAAAGGTTAGGATGAGGGTTTTAGTTTAGGGTTAGTTATGGTTAATTTATTTAATTACTATAGTAGTACATCTAATGTGTAAGACAGACTTTTTAAAAATAGCTTTAGACAACAGTCTTCTAGGAGTGCTGATATAGGACCTCTGGTTCATCAGCATTGAGACTTCTGTTTGTATCGTCCCACTCATGTTCCAGACAAGAGTGTTACTCTTCTTCACTAGTGGTGGGGAATTTTCAGATATTTTGACAATTTCTATAGAATGCAAGTAACTCTCTATGAGTCACTGAATCATTTATTCAACCCATTTGTTCAAACCACTGATTATAATCAGTAATGACACAATTGACTATGAGTCAATGAACCAGTCACACAGCCAATATGTTTAAAACACTATCATTCAGCAATAATAATAAAAAAAACAACTCTCAAATTCCATATTATACTGCAGAACTAATTGACAGTGCCTCAAAACATCTGCAAGACACAGTTAATTATTTATATTGAGGACAAGAACTGGAAGTCATGAAGCTAAACACTCTGGACTGCACTTTTCATGTTGGTTTGTAATGCAGCATCACCTTTATAAAGCTCACTGTAAACACAGAGGCCATGCTGAGCTTCTGCAGAGCTTCAAGAAAAGACTTTGCATACTAAAAACATTGCATTCCCACATGTTCCGGTCTAAAATTAGAGGAGAAATCATTTAACTCTTTTATTTTGTCCTTTCCAGAGGAAGTGTTGTTACATTGCCAGATTTAACCACAAACTGTATTCTTGTAAAATTCTTAAAACGTGTCTATGTGATTTCTTGAGACAAGTTTCACATGAAGACCAGGCAGTGATTTTGCTGATTGGCTCTCTTCTTACTTGGAAAAGGTGGTACTTACTTTAATAGAGTTGCCATAGTGGGAGTACCATTTTCTCTCATTCATTGCAATACCAGTGGTCCGTTTAACCTATAAGCAGTCCCTAGCAATTCTGCAGAAAGTTAATAATGATTGTTTTTTGTTTTGTTTTTGCTAATCACTTTTAAAAACAGATCTGTCGTGTGAGCCAAATCCATCAGGTTTGGTCCACATTCAGTTGTTGTTTGAATGTATACTTTTGTATGTTTGTACATGCGCTCAAAATCAAAATGAAACACACATTCTTAAAAAAGAAGCACATAAACAGGAAATAGATGAATTTGTGGTAATAAATGAGTTTAGGTATCAGTATCCCTGAGCTCTAAAGATCTAAGCATAGGAAATTCTTCCCAAAGTTCTTCATTCTCCTCACTCTCAGTGGAATTCTGAGGGAATGTGCTGAAGCGTTGTACTTTGGAAACATTGCCGCTTGGTGACACATTCTCATACGGTGGGGGGCTGCCAGGGTCGTCCGCTCCTAACAGAGGCTGTGTGGACTCGGAGCGAATGTAGGGTGGCAGACAGGATGAATGGTTTTGATATGGACCACTGAAAACCACTGTGGCATAAGGAACAGCATCCCTGTCGTGCTCCGAATCGTATTGGACACAGGTCTGGAATGAGGAATGACATTCATCATAACTGTTGATGTCACGTGACCACTGGCTCTCCTTGACATAGTCACTCTTGAACGGCTCTTTCTCATCCAGATCAAGAAGACTGAAGCGGGACAGGTACACTAACACAGAATCCTTGTCTTCTACAAAGGAAGGAATGCCCTTGGACAAAATTATGTTGAAATATGAATTAATCAGGCATGTTTGATTGACTTTTAAAGCTATTTGATTATTAACTATCAAAATCTCTTTCAGATATTGATGAAAATAATAACCATACCTGCACTGAATAAGTGGTGGTCCACTTCTTAATGCTGCTGTTGGCAGGATCAGGAATTATAGGCCACAAACACATCTTCACCCTATGAAAAAACAGACAGAAATGTAATTTTATATATATATATATATATATATATATATATATATTTTTTTTTTTTTTTTTTTTATATATATATATATATTTTTTTTTTTTTCTGACCTTAATACACAAGAATAACAAGCAAACAAGCATGTGGATGCTCACCGTTCATTTTTCCCAAAACAGGCAAACACAACAATGATGAGAAGTGATAACCCAATGTATGTTGGGATAACAAACAGCGTCATTTCAATTCCATCTGAAAAATATTTTCAATAATCAGTCCAACCAATAATGAAAAGACGTGTGTCTGCATATTCATAATTTCCCCTAAGTAGTAAAGTCAAAACAATTTGTCTGATGAACTACGTTCACTGAGAGTCTGGTGTACAACCAATGGAAACTTTGCTTTACTATAATTGATTTTAAAATCAAAATGCAAGATGTAGTATGTTAATTAAAGGCTCTGTATATTCTTTTTTGACTCTACTAAAGCATAAAAATACCATAATATGATTGCAGATATTTGAGAAACATGCTAAGTTAACATATTTGTTTATCTGAAAAACAATGTCAGTCAGTTGTTCTCCTTTGAAAATGTGTCTGTCTCTGTTTTGGCTTGTGAACTGCTAGTGCCAGTTTACCCAACTGTATTTTGGCATATTATATATATATATCCTGAACATATAAATGCAATTATGAATATGTATTGTCTACATCTCAATACAACTGTATCTTTATTATAAGGCACATCAATAAACTTTTATTTATTTATTTTTTTATTTTTTGTATACCTCGAATGGTTCCATTTCTCTCATTGGAAGGTTCTCTCATAATATTCAACACTGGGGCCACAGAGGGTGCTGTAATAACACATGGAAATATAAGTCTGAGCCCACTAGATGGAAGTATTGTATCATAATCCAGCTTTGCTTGCTCTAAATCAAGTCCTCAGATATCCACTGCTGATTTTCATGCACTACGCACCTTTCTGAATGCTGTATGCCACTAAAGTGTGTGGAATTCCAATCCCTTTATCGTATTTGGGATAAATAGAGATCTCATAAGGTTTGTCAGGCCTTAACCCTGAAATTTAAAATAAAAAAGCCATAATTAGATCTGCATGCACTCTGTGAACAACAAACCTTAAGAATATAAAACATTAATTAATTACCGGACTTTATTCATTTTATTCATTGATTTTAGTGGCTTTAAAGTACTAAATAACTTAGAAAACATTTGTTTCTCATGTCAAAATATGTTCCAGATTATTATTGTAGTGTTAATGATAAGAGATCAGGAGAAACTGAACTTCACTCATTATGCCCCAAAAATCCAATCTGACAGTTGTTTTTCATCTTAATTCCAGTCTTCACTGTCACAAGATTCTTCAGAAATCATTCTAGTATGTTGATTTGCTGCTCAGTTCTTATCAATAATAAGCACCTGTTAGTATGGTACTGGATATGTTTTTGTCCATCAGAGTGAAGGACAGGGGAGCTGCCGGCATCTCATTCAGAGATCTCCACTCAAGCACATATCCTGTGATTGTGAGGGACGCTGGTGTCCCCCCCCACACCATCAGCACAGATGTCTCGGACTGGGGATGAACACTGAAATTAGAGACAGAGCCCAGCCCTAAAACAACACAATAAGAAGTCATCAAACATTAGCATTTCATTGGTAATACACATCAGAAATATCACACTTCCAGCAATCAAATACCTTTGTTCCGATACACCGGTACTTCGGTATGATCCGAGCTTGCCGCTGCGTTAGTGGCTCTCAGGTAAACCTTTTCAACCTTCTCGGTAAGATTGAAAAAGCAGTGGCTTTCTTGTGTAATACACAAATTCCTTTTCGGTTCCATCGATTCGACAATGTATGACAAATTCCAGCCGTTGGGCCGGAAATTTTCTGAGGGCTAAAATGAGATAACAGAGGTGAAAGGGAAAGTTACAGGTTTAACTCTCAAAGATCCAAAGGTCAATTGATCTATCTATCTTGCTATCTATCTATCAACTAAATATTAACGATAATAAATAAAACAATAAAATAAAACTTTTATTTCAGCTAGTTTCAACGTTTCTCAATGTTTCTTATTTTCATTTAGATAAAAAACAAACAAACAAACAAACAAACAAAAAACGGTATAGACATTTAATAAAACAAAAATGACAAAAACCCAAACAAAATAAATAAAACGGCTTAAAATAACACTGGTGTGTTCATGGCATGATAAAGGCAATAACTTATAAAACTTGATTACTAATAAAAATTAGCAAGCAAAGCTGATCACACTTTCATATAACAAAATCTGTGGCTATGTATTTTGTGTTGCCGTTTATTTTAAGGGGGAGGGGTAATGCAGTGATAGAAATAAACAGTAATATAATATTTATTTAATTTATATATTTATATATATATATATATATATATATTTACAAATATGAACATCACAGATCTTTCATTCAATAACTGTCTGGTCACACGTGTGTAGGTGTGTTTAATAAATTATAGCATGTAGTACCCTCACTCTAAGCCTAGAATATATTAGACATTTTCCAAGTTGTGTCAGGACTTTCAGAGTGACTCTCACCTTCCAGTAGAGCTGTGCATTCTGATCATCCACTTTAAGCCATGTGTCCAGGCTGCCAGTCGGAGCTGATAAATTAAAAATTAACAATTATTTAATTTTTTGCACGGATAATTATGTTTTGTAGAAGACTTCAGAAGTGGTGAAACAAAAATATAGTTGTATAGGTTTCAAGACAAATGTTTGCTGAAATACTTATTGTCTTCATTTCAGGACAATTCTGACTATTACTGAGTGGGTTTGTATGTGTACTAGTATATAAGGTTTATGAAAACACAAATGTGTATAATGACATGGGTACTATAACGTAAACATGGTTTATGAGGACACTTTTTTTTTCTTGCAGAAAGCAGAATAGCAGAAAGCTTTGTGTGATAGATACTGAATGTCCCCATAAAACAAGGAAACCCAGTATCTGTGTGTGTGTGTGTGTGTGTGTGTGTGTGTGTGTGTGCAAGCATTCATGGTTTTGTCACACATTGCAAGTACAATTCGAACATGCACTCTCTGAATTAAATGAAAATAGCTGATTTTTAAGGGGGCTTGTTAACACCTTTATTACCTCTAAGTGATAATAATAATGATATATATATATATATATATATATATATATATATATATATATATATATATATATATATATATATATATATATATATTATATTGTGATTATACAAAATGAAGACAGAAATGTACTACCACTGTCATAATACAATTAAAAAATCGAAAGTAAATTGCACTTTGAAAATTAATATTTGATAAATATTTATATCAAGTCTATGTTTAGTTGAGAACATATTTATATGCCTTTTGTTACAAATTTAGTAATATGCTGAAAACCTACAATATAATCTTGAAACTGTAATACTGTGTTCCCAAATGCACATATGCATTTGCACATAATGCACAAATGCACATAGTTCATGTTGGACAGCATCGACTGCAAAGAAGACACTGGATCAAAATATAACTGAACACAATCCCACACCTTACTCTGAAACACAGTGCATGAGACTAAAGACCTATCGCAATTCAATTTTATTTTCATTCTATTAATTTTAATTAGACATTTTATGATCTGAGTAATTCTTAGCTTTTCGTGAACTCATGAACCCCCTGCATTTCCTCTGCGAAAATGTTTGGGAAACCTAGTTTGGGAACCAATTATCTGTATTTACATTTAACTATGACTTTTGCCACAATAAACTCATATTTTGCTGCTTATTAATAGTTAGTAAGGTAGCTGTTAGTCTCAGTCTCAGACAACATGCCCATAGATCATTGACTAAATGTCTGATGCATACGACATTCAAAAGTGGAAACACATCATCATCGGATTGGTTGAATTATACAGGATTTCCGGGAGACATGCGTGTTGCGTTCTTTAACGTTCCACCTTGAAACAAAAATGACATGGCGCCAAACCCCTTCACGAAAGAAGAAGCCGCTGTGTTTACAGCTGTGACGATGAGCGCTTATCAGGATCAACTGCATGCTGGATTCTCAAAAGTACCGTATTTTCCGGACTATAATTCGCACTTTTTTCATAGTAGGCTGGTCCTGCGACTTATAGTCAGGTGCAACTTATCAAAATTGATTTGACATGACCCGAGAGAAATGAACCAAGACAAGTCTACAGCCGCGAGAGGGCGCTCTATGCTGCTCAGTGCTCCTGTAGTCTACACTGAAAACATAGAGCGCCCTCTCACGGTTGTAGACGGTAATGTTTTATCTTGGTTCTTGGTTCTAACTAAATGTGACTTATAATCCAGTGCGACTTATATATGTTTTTTTCCTCGTCATGATGTATTTTTGGACTGATGCGACTTATACTTAGGTGCGACTTATAGTCCGAAAAATACGGTATGTGAAATATTTAAAGTTTGCGGCACAGAATCTTTAAAATACTTCAGAGAGTTTTACACACTGGTCTGTTATTGTAGTGACATTTCCACACCCCGAACATGCCGCTGAACAAAATGAGCTGTGATTGGTTGTTTGACATGTCGGTTAAACGGCCTCATGGCCATGCCTTGGCCAAAGAAAGCTGCCATGAATTCCAGACCTTCAGGTTTCTGTAGTGTAGTGGTTATTACGTTTGCCTCACACGGGAAAGGTCCCCGGTTCAAAACCGGGCGGAAACTATGGCTAATATTTAAGGAAAGTTGTGGCCTAGTGGTTAGAGAGTTTGAATTAGTTGTGGGTTCGAGTCTTGGGCCAGCAATACCACGACTGAGGTGCCCTTGAGCAAGGCATCGAACCCCGAACTGCTCCCCAGGCGCCGCAGAATAAATGGCTACCCACTGCTCCGTGTGTAAGTTCACTGCTGTGTGTGTGCACTTTAGATGGGTTAAATTCAGAGCACGAATTCTGAGTATGGGTCATCATACTTGCCTGAATGTCACGTCACTTTTTTTTTTTTCAGTCGTCAGTCAGATACTAGGGAGTTGTTAGATTAGGTAAGGAGTTGATTAATGAATCTAAAATAAGTTATTGCAGAATAATGCATTAATTATTCTTTAGAAGTACTAATAAACAACAGTAGTGCTAGTAATATGCACGCTAATAAGCAACTAGTCAACAGTGAGAAAGGATCCCTAAACTAAAGTGTTGCCCAGTATTTTATTGTAAGATAGTAACTTCTTACCCTTCATAACGGTGTTGGCTATTTTTGGATCGCTCCATTTACTCCATTTACTCCATTTACTCAATGAACTATACTTCACTCGCATTGTGGTGCTGTAATTTGTACCATGAAAAAGGCCACATACATTTATTTTGCCTCCATTTTTTTTTGTGAAGGGCAAAACCTGTAACAGGATGAATATTAAAGTCACTTTCTGAAAAACAACAACAACAAAAAACAACAAAAACAAAAATGTACAAACAGTGCCGTTATAGACAAAAATTCTTGTGTAAAGCAATCACTTACCAACTCTTTGTTTTGCTGGTTGTCTACTGTTTTCAATCTTATCTCTAAACTGATGGCAGTCATCAACCATTGCTGAGATTTTCCAAGACTCCAGCTGTAATTTAAGCAGCCTGCAACATCTGCTTCAATCCTGTTAATCTCTGGAGGGTCGAACATTGCTGAAATACAATACATGAACTGAACAGCACATACAAGCCAATAACCTTCAGGACAACTTACGATTATTAGCAACTGTAACGTACAATTTTTGCCTAAAATAAACATTTTTAAAAGATAATGTGAATGGTCTACTGTAGGCAAAATTTCATTGGCTACAGAACAACTGAATTAGACCCACTCCACAAGATATTGAAATGTAAATATAGTCCTATTAATATGACTAGACATTGATCTGCAGTATGAAATTGGAATACTGAATTTCCTGAACTGCGATTCAAAACACTTCTTACTTCATTAGTACACCAAAATAATACATAATTCATTTTGACTAATTATTATTTAACATGCATTAAAAAAAATAATATCAATATTACTATTGTCCGATATAAATAAACACATTAAATAAACATTTAGAAATTTTTAAATACATTTAATTTAGAAACATTTAAATCTATTGATTATGTAGTATTTTGAAAACAACGTACAACACAAAGACAAGTATTATTACTATAATTACAATGTTGTTCTGCTCCATTTTGAATAGGATATCTAGATATCTAAATTAAATTCTGAATGGAGCACAGTCTGGTTAAAGCCACTAAATCCACATTAGTTCAGAATTCTTGATAGAGGAATAAAGCTCTTTGCTCTTCTTACCTGTTTCCAATGGGATCAGCTTCAGGGTTTCAGAGGTGGCATTCCCAAAGACATTCACCGCTGTCACTTTTATCTCCACCACTGAAACTAAAGGATATGATATCCGTGGAATCAAATATAAATGCTCTCCATGTGGTATACAATATTGTTTACTTGTAACCTTTTTATATATGACCCTGGAAATTGAAGAGAGACAAAAGTATAAATATCACAATTCAGATTAAATTTACTATGAGCATAAGCACAAAGTCACAATGTCCTGGTAATATTTAAATCTCAAAATAATAAAATATTAACAAAGAAAAAATTATATTGTACACTATACTTTCTTTTTTTAAAGAGATTAATCCATCAACAAGCTGCATTCCTGAAAATGTCAGTAGAAATTCGTACCTAAATATCTTAAGTGTATAATTTGTAGAAAGATTTTCCCTTTCCTCACCAGGATCCCACTTACACAGGAATCTCTGTTCGGGTCTTAGATTCAAAGAGCAGCTCAGGTTTTTAGGAACGGGTGGAGGATCTAAAAAAATACAATAAATCAGAATCAAGTGAGCTTGGACTACACAGTGAATAGTCTACATTACATTTTTGGAAATGTCATCTAGTAGATAAACTGTGAATTTTAAACTGACTTTATTCAGAGCTGGCAACATGTAAATGGAAACAAGAATATGAATGACAGAAATACAGTCTGTTAAAGATAGGTTTTGCTGGTTAAACAATCAGCACTAGCATCTACCCCAGATAATATATTAAATATGGACCCTGATTAAGCTCCATGACTGTATTTATTTAGTAGTTAATAACAGTTTGTATTAAATTATAATCATATAAAAGATCCTCACATCCCACTTTCACTCGCACTCCATTGACAATTTGGCATTTCTCCTCTTTACACACTGCGCAAGCAATGGATGTGTCTGTGTCTAGACTAGGTATGATTACACCATACGTCCCGTTACTCTCCTGGTAAGAGAGATTGCTGGGTGCAAAACTGTTGTTAATTTTCCATGCCACATGGAAGTCTTTGCCTTTGGTCAGTGTGCAGTCATCCTTGATGGAGCAGGACACTGAAACAGGTGAACCAGAGCGCACCACTTCAGCAGGAGTGTGAATCGTAGCACATGAAGAAGCTTGAATCACTGCAGATAATAAATGTGTGGCATTTTAACATCAAGAATCAGTGTTTTAAATCGCAATCATAAGCAAAGTCAGCTAAAGAAATTGGGCTAGCTAGCATAAAAATAGCTAACAGCACATTAATCCACTACACAAGTCTTGTGACTTAGAATGGTTTCAAAATGTCTGGGTAATACTTGCATGACATCAGAAAAACCCATGAATTGGTTTGTATAAACAGTGTTATCTATACCAATAGAGATAGATAGATAGATATATAGATATATAGACAGACAGACAGACAGACAGACAGATAGACAGATAGATAGATAGATAGATAGATAGATAGATAGAATCATATGAGATTTCTTCACCTTTTATCAAGGCATTAACAAATATCCACAGCACAAGTAGAAGCCAGACTGATGCCATGGTTATGACGACTGAAAAAAAAAAAATATATATATATATATATTGTTGGAATATTGGTACCATTTCAGAAAAATTACAAGTCATACAAATTACAAAACCTTCAGTTTATAATATGCGATTTGAAGGTTTCTAAAAACGAAAGTAAGTGTGGGACGTTATAGGAAAATAAAGGAATTATAGGAAATCTAGAAATCTAAAGCTTTATTATTGACCAATAATGTCCAATTGAAATGGTTAATTCAAAAAAGTAATTCAAGTTTGATTTAAATATTTTCTTATACAAGTACACAGAATCTGTAGACAAAAGTATACTGAAAATAAACATACTGTTTAAAGCAAGTTTATAAATAACTGAAGTGTTTATTCAATTTAGAGTGGAAACATAAACATGAATAAAATACATACTTTAAGGTGTTCTGCATCTGTAGGTTCTCTGGGTCACATTTAAACTCCTGTGTAATTACTGCCCAGTGAGGTCTGGTGCGCAGTTGAGGTTTTCTTCAAAAAAAAAAAAAAAAAAATTCCAGCTGCTGTTCTGAGAACGATTTCTCTGCTCTGAAATGACACTGCTGTCAGCCCTTCCGTGGGATTTCATTCTTATACCATTCTGAACCACGAGTACAACTGAAGCAGGAAATGTCAAACTCTTGTGAAACCAATGTACACTTGTGTCTGTCTCTGCTCACAATTTTTAACTCTTACTTATGAGGAAACTTTAACAATCTCAGTATATTTAATACAATATATTTATGAAAAGAATATGTATAATAATAATAATAATAAAAATACACTCACTTGCCACTTTATTAAGTACACTTTCTAGTACTGGGTTGGATCTCCTTTTTGCCTTCAGAACTGCCTTAATTCTTTGTGCCATAGATTCAACAAGATGTTGGAAACATTCCTCAAAGATTTTGGTCCATAATGACATGATAACATCACGCAGTTGCTGCAGATTTGTCAGCTGCACATCCATGATGTTAATCTCCCGTTCCACCACATCCCAAAGCTGCTCTACTGGATTGAGATCTGGTGACTTTGGATGCCATTTGAGTCATGTTCAAGAAACCAGTGTGAGATAATCTGAGCTCTGTGACATGATGCATTATTCTGCTGGAAGTAGCCATCAGAAGATGGGTACACTGTAGTCTTAAAGGGATGGACATGGTCAGCAACAATACTCAGGTAGGCTGTGGTGTTTAAACAATGCTCATTTGGTACTAAGGGGCCCAAAGTGTGCCAAGAAAATATCCCCCACGCCATTACATCACCACCAGCAGCCTGAACCATTGAGATAAGGCAGGATGGATAAATGCTATCATGTTCTTTATGCCACATTTTGATCCTACCATCTGAATATGGCAGCAGAAACCTGATTTCTATGCACAGATATGGAAATAGCAAAAACTTTACAACTATTGAGTTACTTTTCTATTCATTGCTTCACTCATTGGCCACAATCTTCATTTTAGGGCTTGTATAATATATATATATGTATATATATATATATATATATATATATATATATATATATATATATATAACACGTTGTGGTCGATCGCCTCCTGCGTACCCTTCCCTGCCCGCTACGTCAGGCAGCCGGTATGCGGAACCCGGCCAACGTGGAGCTCGTCCAGGCCATAGAGCTGGCGGAGGCCACCCAACACCGGGAGGTAAGGGAGAGAGCACCAACGTTTCCCGGAAGGGTGGTCCAGGAGCGGCGCACGCCGGAGGGCACCCAGCGACCGGTTAGCAGGTCGGCAGTTCCCGGCCCTCAAGATGAGCCCATGATGAGCCAGAGAAGTGCCTGCATGGCGGGTTACCATCGCTGCGCCAACCAGTGCCTGGCCAATAGACGTCAGGCTCGTCAGGGACCTATCAGTGCTGGTCCTCCTCAGAAGGGACTGGCCAGGGTTCGACTGCCTACTCGCCGCCGTCACTCAGCCTGCCAGCCTCGCCGGGAACCACCCATCCCGGAAGCCTGGCAGGAAAGCCCGACGACGTCCTGTGCGGCTGGCCTCCGACAGCCCCAGGGATGGTGTGGCACCCCGTCCTTCTCATAACCTCTACTTTGATTTGTTTCAGCAGGTGACTGGGGCCGGGGGTTTCTCCAAGGAGCACCACGAGGACGATCGCCTCAAGCACTGTTGGGCTCAGGTGAGGGTTGCTGAGGGAAAGGAGCTTCAGCCGGCACCCCACCCAACGCCCCATTTCATCGTGAACAATGGCCTGCTTTACTGTGTAACCCAGTGGAGGGGGGAGGAGAAAACCCTGCTGGTGGTCCCGCGCAGCAAGACGGAGGCGGTGATCGAGATCGCCCATGCCCATCCGATGTCAGGCCACCTGGGGGCCTAAAACACGATCTAGCGCCTCCGTGACCGATTCCACTGGCCGGGCCTAGAGGCAGAAGTCCGACAGTTCAAAAATATTGATGTGTTATATTTATTTATAATTTTTTTAAATATTTATTAATTTAGCATTTCATTACTTGCTCACAAAGCGATCATCTGCAGTGACTGGGTGCCATCTGAGAAACAAACTCATCTACAACTGTTTTTTATCAAAGTAATTTTTTTGGGTGAACTATTCCTTTAATTAATAAGCTAATCATGTAATTAATTTAACCCTTGTGTGGTGTTCATATTTTTGTTACTCAGCCAGTGTTCGTGGGTCTGGAGACTTTCCTTGAAGGAGGGAATGGAGACGTCAGTGACCAACAAACTGGGATCTCAGTATACTTAAGAGTGTAAACTAAATGAGCCATTGCACATTAGCATAGATTATTGCATCCAACTGCTGCTGATCACAGCGTTAACATAAAAAGGCAGCAGGTGGAACGCATACTAGGTTTTCAATGGGGAGCCTAGCCGGTGACCTGGCCACTCAGCAGAGGTACAGCAGCCATGGCGACAGTACATGATGTCTTCGTTCCCTCCTTCATTGAACGAGGGTTAAATACGTGACAGAGAAGTTCCTTTTCAGTCGGTCACTCTCAACATCACATTGGTGACCGACATTCCGCCACGTCTGGCTGCCGAGGGGATGGAGGAGCCAAACAGGGTCTACAGTATGGACACTCTGGAGCAGTTTTAGCAAGCCGACACTAAACCAGGGCCTCTCAGTGCCTGTACCCATTTGACGTGAGAACACAGGAGGATACCTGCTCCACACGAAGGCTGTAGAATCTATGGGGTCACCAAGCCCACAGCTCTACAAATATCTATCATCAAGGCATTATGAGCCAGCACCCAGGAGGATGCAACACTTCTAGCAGACTGAGCTCGCAAACTGAGCTGAACTGAACAAAAATACTAAGATTAAATGTATTTAAATACAAAACATCAAATAGTATCTTGTATTTCAAATACTTGAAATACTACCCATCCCTGCCTGAGTGGCTCCGAAACATCACCAAATGAATGGAGTCTCCATTCTCCCAGGAGCATAGCTCGTGACAGCTCATCGGCAGAACAGTTGAGCAGACCCGGAAGGTGAATGGCACAAAGTGAACTCAGAACCTTCCGACTCCAAAGGAGGAGGTGGCAGGTGAGTTGCAACATGTGACGGGAGTTTAGACCACTTTGTCGGTTGATGTATGCAATGGTCGCTGTTAGGGATGTAACGATTCACTCAACTCACGATTCGATTCACGATTTTGATTTCACAATTTTTTTTTTTTTTTAATAAAATGAGATTTAAGATAAATTATAAATTAAATGTGTCCTTTTATAATTTCTTTGACAAAATGCGGCACATTTCTTTGTGAAATTGAAATAAAACTATAATAATATGCTAATATACACACTTGCATATTATTGCACTTTTGTTGGTTTTGATTGTTTGTATTGTCCTCATTTGTAAGTAGATTTGGATAAAAGTGTCTGCTAAATGACAAAATTTTGATAGAATTTAAATGTAAATAATAAAACTAAATTTTAAAACAACCTCCAAATCAAATAAATAACACAAATAAAATAAATCTCTTCATATAAATAAAATAAGGCTTTGTCTGTTTTCTTTCCAATAAAAATCAGGACAACTACTGCATTTTAATCATTATCCAAACAAAGATGATGCATACATGCAACATGAGCATATTTTAATCTAAATTAGATTTTATAATTTTGAAATTTTGAAGCAAAAAACAAAATGGTTTGACTTCAGTTTTGTGAAACTATGGATAAAAATAACTGCATGAAACAGCGGACTAGCTGAATGAGATGCAGATTCACTCTCGGCCAGCAGGTGGCGCTTAAAAACTCCTTGGTTTCTGCTGTAAACAAAACAGTTATTTATTTTTTATTTTTTTTAACACTGCTGCACATATGAACTTTAATATGCATTATACAGAGGCTAGGTGAAAATAAAAAATACCATCTAAACTCTTCTAAAGATAGTAAGTTCCCCTCAGATATGCATTCATATAAACTCCTACCTCTAAATGAATTGCGATTTGTTTAGCATCTCAACCAATTTGAATCGTCACATATTTTAATGGATCTTCAATCGGCTCATGGTTAATCTTTACACCAGCATGTGCTTGCCTCGTAGGTGCCCTTTGAGATGGTTCAAAGCAAAGCACACTCTTAACAACTCTAGGCAATTGATATGGCAGTGCAGTTGGGGGCACATCCATACCTGCCCTGGAATGATTTCAAGCATTTCAACTTCCTCTGTGAGGAATGCTGTCTGTTCGACCAAATCCAACTCCATTCCGAGAAAAGAGATCCTCGACATCGGATAGAGTTTGCTATTTTCCCAGTTGACCCGAAGAACCAACTGGTTGAGGTGCTGGAGAACCAGGTCTATGTGCTCGCACAACTGATCACGAAACTGTGCTAGTATAAGCCAATCATTGAGAAAGTTGAGAATGCAAACACCTTTCTCTTTAAAGGGAACAAGAGCCCCCTCCGTGACTTTCGTGAAGACATGGGGAGACAGGGACAGTCCGGAGGACAGGACCTCGTACTGTTATGCATGTCCTTCGAACACGAACAGCAGAAATGGTCTGTGGCACAGAAGGATCGACATATGAAAGTACGAGTCCTTCAGGTCAATCGCTGCAAACCAATCTCGGTGGGGGGGGGGGGGGGGGGGTGTTTCTGCATCAACGGTAACCGATGAAGGGCCCCGTTCAAGACACACAGGTCCATGACTGGTCATTACCCACCACCTTTCTTGGGTACAATGAAGTAGGGGCTGTAAAACCCGTTCTTCATATCAGCTGGACCATCGCCAGTAGGACTGCGATCTCCTTAAGCACGAGAGGAGCATCTGCCACCTTCGGTGTCATGAAGTAGATGCCACAAAACTTGGCAGGATGCCGGGCAAACTGAATCACATTGCAGAGGCTGATGGTCCGCAGAAGCCTTCGAGAAGGGCTGAATAGTGCTAACCAGGCACCCAGATACCGTGCAAGTGGGACCAACGTAACCATCACTGTACCCACAATGGGGCAGCAAGGTGAAATCCAGGGACCCAATTCGGGTGGCTCGTGAGCAGACCGGAGAGGGGTCTGAGTGTGCTATGCCATGTTTACCTGGTTCCACAGGTTGGCAGAGGGTATGTGGGTATGCCTTTGTCGATGCTCTCAAACTGCCCACTGCTGCCTGCTGGTGATGGAGGAGTATAAGTGTGGTCCAGTGTTGGTCTGTCCGCGAATCTCCGTGCCCTCCTGGGATACAAGGACAGAGAAAGCCGCTCTCTCATCAAGATTTTCCAGAATCTCCACCTGGCCCTTCCACTGGGGAGAGAGGTGCCTTCATCATCCCCCAAAGAGCAGGTTCCTCCCTCTCTGGGTCGCCTGTCTTGGGCCTCTTGCACTTCTGCTCATCGCCAGGTTTGACAGGGACCAGGACAGGTGGGTCAGCCTGCCTACACCCAGCTCCACAGCGCTGCTTGCTGGAAGCAGCAGCTGCTCGTTGGGGCAGGGTGTGATGAACCGCCTCAGCCTGGGACAGAGGAGGTAGAGGAGTGATTGTCCCATGAGGTTTGGTTCCCCTTAGGGGTATGCCACCACTGAAACCCTCAAACCACCTGTGCTACTTCTGGAAATAGCCCTCATCTGGCAGCCACCAGGATGAGCACTACATTGCAGCAGAGGCAACGGGGCTCTGTCCCCTAGAGGCAATGGAGCCTGGCCCGCTGCTCCGTGATGGCCAGCTTCCTGCAATGGAAACATGACTCATCTGCGAACTCCACCTCAGCATGTTTAATGCCCAGACACGTGAGGCAGTGATCGTGACCATCACCTGGCGCCAGGTAACGACCACATCTTTAAAAAGATGATCTGTCATCTTTACAAAGACAAAACTGTGTATGATCTTTTAGAGAAATAGGCTCTTTCAGGGAAATGCTCTTTTAGGTGCTGAGACACACAGGGGAAATGAAGTGCACAGCCTGAAGTGCGCAACCCACTCGACTCATGATAAACCACCGATGAAGTGGTGTCTGACAACACAAGGAGCTCCCTAGAGCACGCTGAACTCATCACACACAAAGCAGGTTGGTAGGAGCAGAAAGAAGTTGACACTCGTCTCCGAAGCGAAAAGCTGGTATGTGTTGCACCTGCCGCTTTTTTATGCTTACGCTGTCATCAGCAGCAGTTGGATGCAATAATTGCCAGCCAATGTGCATTTTAGTTTACACTCAAATTAGATTGGTCTCTCTAAGCAAGATCCCAATTTGTCAGTCAACGATGTGACGTCAAGAGTGACCGACTGAAAGGGAACCGCTGCATTTTTGGGGTTTTACACAATCAAAAATTATATATTAAAATATTCAACAGACGTTTACTTCATCTTGATTACAAGCAATATAAACAACATATATAGTAAAAATGTGCCATTTACCTTTGATAGATCACAGTTATGAATTAAAGTGCTACACAACCTTGGCAGGGGTAGAAACACAAAACTTGTTCTGATATATGTTCTTCAAAGAAAATGAGCCAAGGCCAATGAGTAAGAGTTTGAAATATTAATTAATCGTATAATTTTTCTTTTGACAAAAAGTGAAAACAGGTCTGCCAGACAAACTTGTCTTCAAATAAACCAAGTTACATTGGTTAGTTTTTTGCTACTACTCTAATGTTACAGTATATGTTAATGTGATAATAATAATAATATGGTAACAGGCCCATATATGATTTCTACAGAGCTGGCGAGTTAATTCAGCTGCTGTCCTGTTTATTTTGCTACTTATCACAAAATACAATTGGTCAAACCAATGCAATCAAGCTCAGAGGTATATAGCGGTCTGCCAATCTCAAGAGTATACAGCAAACACAAGCAAACCCACTGTATTAAAGTTCTGCTCCATTCTCTGCTTATCAGCGGCTAACATAAAGGCCTTCTCTTCTGTGCCACTGCCGCCCAGCATTTCTGCTCCTCGCAGGGGCTAATTGCCTGTGGTTCTTTGCAGCTCGCCTGCTAGAGAGCAGTTATTATATTTATAGTGATTTCTTTTGTCACTGTCTGGCATGTTGCTTCAGCAGCACGATTTAATTATGCCTGTGAACACAAATGTGGTCGCCATTTTCAACTTTTCCATTTATGTAGTTCCATGTATTTTTAGTATTTTTTACGTGTTTTTGGCCTTCTCTTGAATTGCTTCCAGGAACTTGATGCAGTAGCTGATGCTGTTTTTTTATTTTAGAGAATAGTTGTTATATCTATCTTGGTTTGTGCTTACAAAAAAACTTGAAATATATTCATAACTTCTCATATGGCCCATCCTTTCCTCAGACCACACACTGGTACATCGTGTACACTTGATGTAATCCTTGGTTATTTATCTTTAATCGTGTTCTTTAAATATTATTTGTGGCTCAGTGGTAGAGCATTGCGTTAGCAGCAAAAAAGGTTGTGGGTTTGATTCACATGGAACACAAATCCTGTAAAAAAATAAAAATGTATAGCCTGAATACACTAAGTCACTTTGGATAAATGCGTCTGCTAAATGCATACACATAAACGATGTTGAAAATGATAATAAACTAAATCCAAAATCACCATTTGTAATCACATCATAATCGTCTTCCATTATTGTGAAATCTAAAGTCTCGTTGCACAATGTCAAAAGAGGAAGGGGCAGATTTTCTCAATCTTTCATGTCCTCTTTACAAGACAACATCTAAGAAACCTTCAAAATAAACATTATGAATTCTGTTATTCATTTATATTATATTAATGCAGAGACAGTGGAGACACATTATTTTCTCCTGTTACCAATAGAAAAATATCAAATTTGTCAAACTTTTAATTTTTGGTAAAATATTATTTGGTAACATAATTTGCTCCATAACTCATCTAAGGAGTTGACTCATGTAAACAGTGATAACAATATTATAAATATTTGTTAATTAATTATAATTATGTTTTATTTATTATTATCATTATTATTATGCTGTGATGTTATTTTATTAAATTTAATAATGAAAGTAGTATAAGCAATAACTGTGGAGAACCCCATAATGTAATCCTTGATAATTTTCTAACAGTAAGTGTGAACGAGAGAGAAATGGTTGTGGAACCAATCCTCACTTTGAAGGTTAACATGTCTGACTCAACGGTCAAAATAGTGCTTCACCAACAATCTCTTGGAAGATAAATATAGTTTCCATTCCTTTAATATGAAGCATTTTCTGTGCATTTTTCAGAAAGGAAGCTGGAGACAGATGTGGGCATGAAACAGGAAGTGTTGTAAGAGAAGGGGTCCCTATGTGCTAAAACAACAATGGGTGTGTGATTTTGTGTTAAAGCAGAAGTGTATAATATCTGCACTAATACACTCTCAGAGAAAAGGGTGGTGTCGTACCTTTTCAAAAGTTACAGATGTGTACCTCATTTAACCTTAACATTTGCATACTGGCACCTTAAAGGTACATATTAGTGCTTTTTCTATTCTTGGAGTGTAGTGACATAAAACAGAACACCAAAAATAATCTGGTCTCACTGGAAAAACAATATTCAACTTACATGCAAGCAAAACCTCAAAACCACAGTTTTAGTTATACTTATCTACTGTAGAACCCTTCAAAATCCTACGGTCACTTGACAAAAACAAATGAATCATAGACAGTTCAGTTCAAGACACTTCAACTTATAACAATGTTTTTCTTTTCATAATTCAAGGTTCAGGTTTCAAACTACTTTCCAGAGATCTGATTTATGGCGAATCTGAATTGCATCACATTCAATGTAATTAATTCCTCACAATAGAAATAAAATGGTTTAGCCAGAAAACTTCTTGTTTTATTGAAAGAGCAAATACTGATCCATGTCAGTGGTTCCCAAACCAGGACAAAATTATTTTGTGTTTCCCTTACAAAACTGGGGAATGCAATATGTTTGCAAGAAAATGCCAATATTTTGCGAGAGAATGCAAATGCTTTGCAAGCAAATGCAACATTTCTCTGAGTAACACTATACTTTTTTTGAGCAAATGCAAAGTGTCCTTAAGAACACAGTACTTTTGCGATAAAATGCAAATGTTTTGTAAAAGACCAGTTTCTCTGGAGAGTGCAATACTTAATTTGGATCATCCCAAGACCATCTCATATCTGTGAGTGAACAGTAAGGTTGAAAAACTGGAAAGTAGCTCTGTGCACTTAACAGCCGTCTTGATGAGAACCAGCGGAGGAGGAGGGGTCAGATAAGCTCAGACTCAAGCTCTTGCTACTTACATGCATCCAATCCACTCCTATCTAATAGCTGTCAGAAGCAAGCCACAAAATGGAATTGACTATTGATCTCCTGCTTAGCACAGGTCAGTGGCGATGGGAGGGCTGCATGCGAGGAAGGGCGCGAGGCGAGGGACAGACGGCATAGAACACAAAGGAGTGAGAGTGAGGAAACAATAGAGTTTTATTAACCATGGCAGATCTGCAAACCACTGTAGGAAGGAGAGAGAGGCTAAGGGACACTGGGGAAAAAGGCTCAGTAAAGATCACCAGGTGTTTTGGAGTATGAAGGCGGTTTATTTCAGGGCTGAACAAACTGAATGTGTCCATTGGATGATTTGATCAAAAATAAATTCAATTACACAAAAACAAACAAACAAACAAATGTACATAATCTGAATGATATTCTGTGGGAATGCACTAATCATACATTTTATTTTATTTGCACAATTGTGTTGTTTTAGCACCCAAGTCACCAATCAACTGGGTCTGAATAGCATTCCAAGTATAAAAAAGAAAATAAAAAAAAGGTTCTTCTGTAATTAGTTGGTGTTAATTATTATTGTAATATCTATTTCCACCTACCATCATTATTTTGGAAATTATTTGAGTCTGGCCAATTTTAGAATGTTTATCATTAATTGTGAAACTTTTTGTTTGTTTGTTTGTTTTTTTTACTCTTCACAAGCGCTGTTAATTATACAAACATTAAACTTTTGTATTCACCATGTCATTCCTTATAACACAAACTTTAAATAGAATCATTAAAATAAAATAAATTTCATTTCATTCACTTTCAGTAGACACATACTACACGTGAAAATATGTAATTTGGGGGTATATGGTATGTATATATATTTGGGGAGTAAACTGTATATTGCACTAAATGTCTCTCCAGAACTCACCTATGTGATAACACATTTGCTTATAATATCTGATTGATGAATCAAACTTTAACTCTGTTATTGATTCTGGTCTTCTCCTGTCATAAAGCACACAGAAAAACGTTTTTTTTTTTTTTCTGTCAAGATGATGTTCAGCAAGGTGTTAGTTTTGCTAACATATTGACTGCACAATCAGGCTCCCAATATTCCAAGTTCTCAAATGCTATAGCAGCTTTTCACACAATCAATCAACATGTTTTAGAATTTCAATAAAATAAAGGGTTCTTAAACTAGTTTATCTCACTGAGACAGTGAGACAAGCCCTCACTCCTTTCATTAACTATCACAGCCAAACAAAACCCTAAGCTTGCTGATAATAATAATTCCCGCCTCATTCCATGCTTTCTCATAGAAGCATCAGTCCGACATATGGTGATGAATGGCCATGCTGTTCCATATTCACTCCTTTAATAAAACATAGTTAATTGCCTGACTTTGTTCTGTCAATTATGGTTCCATTTGCGTTCAGGAGAAAGGCTTAAAACCAGCTCCCTTTTCAAGGCAATTGATTTATGAACTGCTCAGCATAACCTTTTGCATCCACAAAATGTATAGTTTTTTAATTTATTTCTTGATTTTGAAAGGGCCTTTCAGGTGGGAGATGTACGTCCGGAGGCTGCACTGCGGAAGCACAGGAAAAACCTGATTTAATTAATCAAAAACACAAAAACCCTATTGTGAACTACAATCGTGGATAGAAAGCATATTGGAATGTCTGACAGTTTTCCATTTTTTTTTTTTTTTCGTTTGAGATTATGGCTTGTCATGGAACTTCATACTGTAGGTAAGCCAAGCGATCTCATTGTTACTCATATTACCATAATATGGAAAAATATAGAGAAAGGACGGGAGGAAAAAAAGAAATTGTCATAACATGAAACTACTGTACATGCTGCTTTCAGCACAATAGTCCAACCTCTTTGCTTTTTACCAAACTTTGATAACATACCTGAAATTAATTAAACAGGTTAACATTTGAATTCAGCGTTGTAAAAAGCTCCTGAGCACCTAGAGCTACAACTATTGATGAACAACAGAAATTATATTATTTGAAATCAACATTTGTCAATAGAAATCTGTGGAATACTTAATTCTGACAGTAGATGTCAAGGATGAACTGACTCATCTTTGCCTATCTTTGAGAATATTATTTTGTGTGGCACAGATGTGACTGAAATTGCAAAGCACTGGAAGGCCAAATGGAAGTGATATGGGTAGTTGGTCTGGCCTCATACTCCAGTTCATCATTCGTTCTGATGATATATTATATATTTGCATACAGCTGAACCTCCTCTGTGGCATCAGCAATGACAATAGGGAGTTTCCGATTTTATGGTCCAAAAGATCCCATATGTTGTCATCTCCCCAATCACATTTCTACCCCACTCATGTTGGTGATTCAATATGAGATGATTTCAGGCATTTGGATACGGAAAGTATATATATATATGTCAGGGATGGCATGGTTCTCTGAAAAAAAATGAAAAGTTCTGTTCACCACACACGGTTCGGCACGCTCTGGGACCACGGTTCAACTTAAATCTGACAAAGCGTCTGTAATATGGTTTGCTATAAATAACACGGAAAACAAACAGGGTTCAGCTAATAAATGTTTCTGTTGATGCATGCACATTCTGGATTCCCCGAAAAAATAAAAATAAAAATTGTGGACAAACCATGCACTCTTTTTCAGTGTGAATGCCATATGCTGGAATATGAGCAGTCATTTATTCAGTCATCACCCGGGTGCTGAAAGCACGCGCACAGATGAGACCTGAACAGCACACGTTAATATGTGTTTAAACTAAACTCATTTAAGCTTTGTCATTTTAAGCATTTAAGAGCCAAAGGACACGAGCTCACGCGTGCAGTGTGAAGATTTGTGCGTGTGCTCATCCGAAGCGTGCAAACCCGCACCTCAGAACGTGTGCAAATATAAGCTCTCTCTGAAGTATTGTGTTTAAATGGACAAATTCACACAAAAATTTTGTCAAAATGCCCATTTTGGTAAGTATCATACAGGAGACATTTTAATCGAACAGCAACAACAAAACAATCACTCACTGCTCTTGATTAAAAAGATTTTGAAACTTTAATAAAGAACAATCTTTAATTTATACAATCAAATATGCGATGCTGTTTTACATTTGATTACCATTTGATTAAATTTTACAATTTACCTCAAGTCTAATGCTAAACCTCCCTATAAAAAACCCCTGAAAAATCACTGTTTATTTTATTTGTATCTTTTGCTCGTAGTTAGAACCGTGACTCTAAAACCGTGAAACAAACCGAACCGTGAAAAGGTTGAGATATATATATATATATATATATATATATATATATATATATATATATATATATATATATATATATATATATATATATAACTAAGATATTTAAGCAGCTTTTTAAAACACTCCTAAGAAGAAAATGTTACAGGTGTGTAACTTGAGTCAGAACAATGGATCAAGATATTTTCAGTTGAGACAACTCAAACACACATTTTAGTCTAGGACTAGCCTTAAGCCTTGTCTGTGAAACCAGGGATAGAGCATTGTTGAAAATGTCTGCAAGACCTTGCATTGTGGAGTTGAGAAGTGCTTTGCTCATGAGGTTTTTTAGAGAGGTTTTTAATTTGATGAATCGCCTGGTCTACAAACTACATCTAACAACCAAACACATGCGAGAATGATGCAGGAAATTACGTACAGTAATGCGTGAGACAGTTCTCGCATGAGACTGGATTTCTTCCTGTTAGAAACTTTAGCCCGCAAGCAGCTTGTGATTATGCTGATTTTAAAGGAAACAAGGAGAATTGGTTGCTTGGAGAAGCAATGTATTCTGATGTTTTGTGGCAGATCTATAACTCCACCCCATGAACTTTCCCTTGCCCTGTATTGTGTAATGTGCATTGGCTGTGTGTTGTAATTTCCAGTCAAAACACATTTCAGACGACAAGACTGTGATTTGCCGACGGGTCCAGATATTTAGCATTCTAAATATTTCACATACCTGACGCCTTTCTTACACAATGCGGTTGTCACACATGTGAATGAGCACTGTTTTGTCTTTGATTTCAGTCAATTGTTGGCGATTTCAACAAAATTGTCGGTGAGTGAGAATCGTGGCTAAAATTGTGCAGTGTTTCCTTGGCATTACAATCTTATTCTTGAAGGTCTTGAAGAGATCCATTTCAGAACAAATCAAACAAAGACACTACTAATATACTCAAATGTCCATCAAAGAAGAAAGAACATATTTGCAGCCATAAATATCTTGAAAACCTGGGTATAATTAATTAACTAAAGAACCTTTACCATACTGTTTTGGAATCAAGTCTACGATAAAAAAAAAAAAGCTAATATAAAAGGATACATTTTAATACAGGGGACCACATATTTACCATTGAGAGGAAAAAAATGTGCTCAGTGTTGGGGAAAGTAACTTTTAAAAGTAATGCATTACAATATTGTGTTAATCCCTAAAAAAGTAACTAATTACGTTAGTTACTTTTTATGGAAAGTAATGCATTATGTTACTTTTGCATTACTTTTTGAATATGAGCAGGGCTTTATTGTTTTTAATATAATTAGTTATATTTATAGCAAATGTTTATCTAAAGTTTATCTAAAGTCTTTTTTGCTGATTAGAATGGTTGAACTGGATCATCAAAGGTCAGCAGTAAAGACATTAGTTAATAAAATGGGATTACAACCCGAATTCCGGAAAAGTTGGGACGTTTTTAAAATTTTAATAAAATGAAAACTAAAGGAATTTCAAATCACATGAGCCAATATTTTATTCACAATAGAACATAGATAACGTAGCAAATGTTTAAACTGAGAAATTTTACACTTTTATCCACTTAATTAGCTTATTTAAAATTTAATGCCTGCTACAGGTCTCAAAAAAGTTGGCACGGGGGCAACAAATGGCTAAAAAAGCAAGCAGTTTTGAAAAGATTCAGCTGGGAGAACATCTAGTGATTAATTAAGTTAATTGATATCAGGTCTGTAACATGATTAGCTATAAAAGCTTTGTCTTAGAGAAGCAGAGTCTCTCAAAAGTAAAGATGGGCAGAGGCTCTCCAATCTGTGAAAGACTGCGTAAAAAAATTGTGGAAAACTTTAAAAACAATGTTCCTCAACGTCAAATTGCAAAGGCTTTGCAAATCTCATCATCTACAGTGCATAACATCATCAAAAGATTCAGAGAAACTGGAGAAATCTCTGTGCGTAAGGGACAAGGCCGGAGACCTTTATTGGATGCCCGTGGTCTTCGGGCTCTCAGACGACACTGCATCACTCATCGGCATGATTGTGTCAATGACATTACTAAATGGGTCCAGGAATACTTTCAGAAACCACTGTCGGTAAACACAATCCGCCGTGCCATCAGCAGATGCCAACTAAAGCTCTATCATGCAAAAAGGAAGCCATATGTGAACATGGTCCAGAAGCGCCGTCGTGTCCTGTGGGCCAAGGCTCATTTAAAATGGACTATTTCAAAGTGGAATAGTGTTTTATGGTCAGACGAGTCCAAATTTGACATTCTTGTTGGAAATCACGGACGCCGTGTCCTCCGGGCTAAAGAGGAGGCAGACCTTCCAGCATGTTTTCAGCGTTCAGTTCAAAAGCCAACATCTCTGATTGTATGGGGGTGCATAATTGCATACGGTATGGGCAGCTTGTATGTTTTGGAAGGCTCTGTGAATGCTGAAAGGTATATAAAGGTTTTAGAGCAACATATGCTTCCCTCCAAACAACGTCTATTTCAGGGAAGGCCTTGTTTATTTCAGCAGGACAATGCAAAACCACATACTGCAGCTATAACAACAGCATGGCTTCGTCGTAGAAGAGTCCGGGTGCTAACCTGGCCTGCCTGCAGTCCAGATCTTTCACCTATAGAGAACATTTGGCGCATCATTAAACGAAAAATACGTCAAAGACAACCACAAACTCTTCAGCAGCTGGAAATCTATATAAGGCAAGGATGGGACCAAATTCCAACAGCAAAACTCCAGCAACTCATAGCCTCAATGCCCAGACGTCTTCAAACTGTTTTGAAAAGAAAAGGAGATGCTACACCATGGTAAACATGCCCCGTCCCAACTATTTTGAGACCTGTAGCAGAAATCAAAATTGAAATGAGCTCATTTTGTGCATAAAATTGTAAACTTTCTCAGTTTAAACATTTGCTATGTTATCTATGTTCTATTGTGAATAAAATATTGGCTCATGTGATTTGAAAGTCTTTTAGTTTTCATTTTATTAAAATTTAAAAAACGTCCCAACTTTTCCGGAATTCGGGTTGTAGATACATTTGTTTTTTTTAACATATTTAGTTATTGCATAATATTCTGAGTTTGCATTTCACAGTTTTAATTCATTTTGATGCATACTAAATCCACAGCCCACACAAAACGTCTGTATGTACTATCCAATTTCTCCCAATATGGGGACAGGAGACTTGTTAGTCAATAAATGGAAAACAAAGTAACTGGCGTTACTTTTTTGAAAAAAGTAACTCAGATATCTTCTTGTAAATTTAAAAGTAATGCGATACTTTACTAGTCACTTGAAAAAAAGTAATCTGATTACATAACTCATGTTACTTGTAATGTGTTACCCCCAACACTGTGTGTGCTTTGGTTGTATTTGACTGGGGTAGAGAACCAGTGTGCTCAATATAAAGAGACACCTTACAGTTCCATTTCGGGAAGGACTGAATCCATTTAATAATTCAACCAAATTATTTCTGTCAGCACTGACAAGCTAAACAGCAACTTGATTTAATTCTGTAATTGGGCACTCACCTTTATCCTGTTCCCATACTTTAGTAATTAACATGGCCTTCCATTATTTGAAAAATGGCACACCGAATAATGGATTTAAAATTGAAGGTGATGGGAAACTGAGGATGAACAACCAGGCCGAGGCAGTCACCTAATTGTGGACTGAGCATTACAAGAAAGTAATGTCTCTAAAGAGACACCTTCAGAATTCCCAAAAGGACAGTCTAAGAGGGTAAGCCACAAAAATAAGTTTAAAAATGCTACAAAGTGTTCATATTCTGATTATATTAATTTAACACACACAAGATTTATGTTAAAAACTTTCCATATGTTAATCGAAAAATGTTTAGATACTTATTAAACAGGCTAAAGTTCTAGAACTATCAAATTAGCATGATAAGTCACAAATTAAGTGTAACAGACAGATACAACTAATTAATATTTATGAGAGTTGATCTGTTATGTTTTGAATCTTTGCAACCTGTAAGTATATAGTAGTTGCTAAATAGCAAATTGCTGAAAATGAAAGCAACAGAGCAGTGAGCAAGAAAAGCAGTTGCAGTGCTTAAGGCTTATAATTCATTTATAAGGCAGCTCTGGGGGTTGACGTTTCCGGATTTGATCCTGTTGGGTTAACACTGGCCGAGTAGCACATGGACTATCAGAGTAGTGGACCTTGGTTGAGGCCTGAAAGTGAGAATTTTCTTAAGAACAACATTCTACGACTATCTTTTGATGAAAAAAACAAACAAATAAAATTAGATGTTACTGGATTTCCACCCCATATTTTTGACTCTGATTTGCTGAGGCTTAGGACAATCAGGAATCCACTTATGCTACTGTTGTACAGCTCTTAAATTCTCTGAATTAAGGACTCAATTTTGTTGCTGGGTTTTTCCAAGCTTAGTAGCATATTTACTGTTAAATCTGTGGACCCTGTGTGTAACAGGAGTTTATCCACCTTGCTACCCGAATTAACACATCAACATATAAGTTGGCATCATGCACTTTCTTATATTCCTGATGCTAATTTTTTTCCAACCAGGAATAAAATAAATTAAATGGACACAATGAGGAGAGTGAACTCTGGTCGTACTTTCTATACTTCAGACAACGCTCAAACTCACTGACAAAAAATCTTGACCAATGCCATCAGTTAATCAGTTTTTTTTTTTTTTTTTTCAGTTCCAAATGTATGTAAATGAGATCTTGAATGGTGTTAAATGACTATTTTATTGCCACAGAGAACTCTTTTTTTCCAGTTTGCCATTGATGCGGGTCCTGATAAATCCTTTCCTGTTAAACAAAAAATAAAATGTATGATAATGCTCTTATTAATGTTATCTGGAAATATTCATGTTCTATGCAATGATTACCCACTCCCTCAGATTTTAAAAGGTTTATACATTTAAATGTTAGAAGTTTGGTTCCTAAACTGGATACGATTAATATTTGGGTAAATAATAGCTAATAGTTTGTTAGATCTGTAACTTTGTCAATTACTAGAGCTAAACATTTTGAGATTTTGGCTATAAAAGTGAGTGTTTCTAAAGTCTCTAATATCACTGTGGTGGGCTGTTATAGACCTCTGTCTGCTACAAAGCATGCTCTCAAAGAGACTTTTTTTTTTTTGCATGATACCATAGTGATCTTAGAAGAGTAACTTAAATACAAGATGTTGAAGTAGCATGGGAATATTTTCAGTCAATTTTTCAGTCCATCTCTAATAAACATGTTCCCATTAAGAAGTTCAGAATCAATGGAAGGGACAATCCCTGGTCTTTCAGAACTAATTCACTTGAGAAATAAATAATCACACTGGCCAGTTTTTCAAACTGCTGATTGGTCTACATTCATATCAATAAAGAATAAGTGCACATTGATGATTAGGAAGATTAGGAAGAAATCAGAGTTTTATTTAAAGGCAGTCAAAGAGAATTTAAATAATCCTTCAATTTTGGAAATTAATTAAATCCTTGTCAGGGACTCATGTAGCCTCTAGCTTTCCTTAATATATTCAGGTTGATGTAGATAAAATAAACAATAAAATAGCTATGATCAACCAGTTAAATAAATACTTTATACATGCTGAGCATGCAAAAACATGCAAAGCACAATTTCTGAGTATGGGTCACCATACTTGACTGTACGTCACGTTTTCTTATGAAAATCTGGCAACCCTGCTTATGTTCTCCCATTATTTAAAGTTGGTGATCCCTCAGACATGAGCAACTATCGTCCGATCTCAAAACTCTCAATTTTGCCCAAGATCCTTGAATCTCAGGAAAATGTACAGTTAAAACAGCTTTTAATAAATAAATCAGGTGAGTCAGCCTTTTCGAGCTCGCTTTATAGGACTAGGCCACACCCGTTTCGGTGGGAAGTGGCATGGAGGGCGCGAGTGCCCTCATTGGTCTGATGTTGCATCAGCCTGCGCTCGATAGGCTTATGCAGTTGCCGCAGAGCAGCCAATGAGCGAGCGAGCCGTCTCGCCTATGGCTGTGTGCTGCTGCAAATGCGCTTTACAATAATTCAAAATTAAGGATAATTTTTGGCTTCAGTGTATCGTGAAAAGAGACTTTTCCCGTAGCGTCTTAGCTAAGATGCAGTACTCGTTCCCTCTTCTAGAGAGAACCGAGGTTACATTAGTAACCGAGTACGTTTCATAAAGGATGTATTGATCTTGTGAATTAGCAATTAAAAAAAAAATATATATGTTTTTAATTGCCTGTTCAAGTTTACATGACATGTTGATCCTTTACAATGTATTGGAGCAAAAACCCACACCTTTTGGACAAATCTTGCAACCTGATCTATCAACTGCCACAAATACTGCCTAGAAAAAAAAAAAAAAAAAACATCTGATTTTGTGGACTTTATTTACTGTTCTGTATATTTTTAAATTGGCCTTTGAACTCAGCTTTACTGCATGGCAAAAAAAAAAAAAAAAGCACTGACAGAGCCCACTGATTTAATGCTGTTGTTGAGCGCTCCAAATGCAAACTTTGCATGCAACAATCAGGCAGCAATTGACAGCACTCTTATCCAATGGCATACAGGCATTGTCAGATTGACAGTATTCTAGCCCAATAATGTTGGGGGATCCAGTGGGGGCGGCAGTCATATTGCAGGATGACTGTGCTAGTCTTTATCCCGACCCTGCTAGATGTAGTGCCAGTATGAGCGCTCATTGGCACCCCTTCAGCTGGTGGTGCCCTAGGCGACAGCCTAGCTAGCCCATGCCTAGAAACGATATTGCATACATGTATTGATTCTCCCATTGTCCTCACTGGTCAAGCACAATAATAAAGTTTTTTTATATATATATTTTTTGATTTTCACTCTTTTCATCACTAATTTTCGGTCTGCATGTCACTAAACAACACTGTGCAGTTAGCGTATACAGAGGCAGCAGCCAATGAGTGTAAGGATTATCTTTAATGTTTTAGTGAAGTACTGCTTTTTGCTGTCATGGTTTCCTTCTCCGTTTTGTGTGTGTCTGTGTTTGTTTGTTTTGCTGTCACATGCATTGCTGGGCAACTGCACCCTTTATATTGAGTTGTTTGTTGTTCAGTCCCTGTCGGATCATTGTTTGCTCACTGTCATTCTTTGTACAGTGTTCACCTGTCTCCCATTTGCTGCACTTGGTTCCTACGGTTGTGGATGCTACCCCTTGGAATTACTGCTGGTCTATTGTGGATCCACCGGTTACTGTGAGGAACTCTTGATATTTCTCTGAGGAATTTGTTGTTCTGGTGACTGTGGTCGAATTCTATGGATTACCCAAAATGTGTCACTCATATAATTTTGAATGGGGAAAAATGCAATGCACAATATGGCCACTCAATTTCAGGAAGCCCCACCTTCTGAATGAAAGAGCCAATCAGTAAAGTCAGTGTGTCATTGCAGCTGCTGTTAGAAGTCCCAGTTGATATGGAAATGGTCAGTTTTCTGAGATGTGCTCTTAGGACTGTGCATGCACACTGGCTGATCTAGCCTGAAAAATAAGCTTTTAATAATGCTGTTTGAGCAAAAGTAACAACATTTATGACACTGATGTTGTCAGATTTATTTGGTGATTTCAAATATAACATATAATCATAAGCTTAGTGAACAGTTTTGGAGAATTTGCTGTTTCTCCATTCAAAGAGACAGTAGTTGCGCTTGCATGCCCGAGCAGTGTTTCAAAGATGGCCGCCAAGTGCCAAGGACTTTGCTGTGGTCCCGATCCCAGTCTCTTGCCCATTGTAGTTCCTGTGCTACTGAGGAATTATCTGCACCCACACTTTTCCTGTGTTCTTTACGGTGTTGCCATTTTGGTCTTCAGAAAATAAACCTTTGTACCAGTGGCAAAGCCAGAATTTTATTTTTGGACTGGCCTTGGCAAAAATGAGTGGGCACTAGGCTAACTAACGGAGTGTCATAGCTCAAATCCACAGCCCCCAATCATGAACTCAAGGGTGTGTTGGGGGGCTGGTTAAACATTGTAATACTGTAAATATTTGTTTTAAACCAAGAAGGCGAGCCAATGGATATCACACAGGCAACATGCAGACTTTGTGCACAAGTTATGCAGTGAACCTCTAAATCAGCTGATTCACTAGAAAAACAAAGTAAAATCTGATGCCGCTTTCGGCAGCTAACACTGCATTAATGGCGCATATTCCAAGAAATAACGATATAGACAAATCTTCTGCATATGCTGATAATAATAGTCTTTAATTTACTCTATTAATATTTATTTTGTGGCCCGAACATATAGGCTAGTAGGAAAAAATAAATTAAATAAATAGAGAAAAAACTTAAGCTATTTCATGTTAAACATAATTTTATTTTAATTTTAATTATTTTCGGTCTTGAAAAAGCTTTTTCATTAATGATTGCAGTGTTAATAATTGATCTTATAGGCCTATAATTAATTGTATAATAAACCTTTTTTAAAGACCTTTTTAAAAACTTTTTCACTGAGTAGGCTAAGATAGCCTAATATTTCTTATCATCGTAGTGCATTAGTTACTGTATGTGGGGATGCGCTATAAAATTATTATAATATTTAATATTTAAATAGTGTTCCTGTAGCTCAAGTGGTAGAGCATTGCGTTAGCAAGCAAGCAAGCGCAAGGTTGGGGGTTCAATTGCCCGAGAACACATGATAGGTAAAAATTGATAGCCTGAATGCACTGTAAGTCGCTTTGGATAAAAGCGTCTGCTAAAACTAAAAAAATTAAAGTAACTTAATAGGTGCAACAACACCTTGTAACTAAAACACTTGTAAATAAACTATTCACTTGCACTAAACCCTCCGTCTCCATAGTGGTTTGTGACGGACCGGACCTACAAAATTCAAACATATGGATCCCCAGTCACCCGTACCTGTCGATCTGTTGCAGGAACTAGGCAACCTCCTCCGGTCAGCACTCACCGCTTCATCCAATCCCCGATCTGCCTCCGCCAGTCCCATGGTGCTGACTGCATCATATGCGGGGGAATCAGCTGGAAGTGGTGGTTTCATTCTCCAGGTATCGCTGTACGTTGAGGCGCAACCGCAGAAATTATCCTCTGATCGTTACAAGGTAGCCTTCTAATATCTCTACTGTCTGGGCGCACCCTGCAATAGGCAAAGGCCACATGGGATGTGAACAGTGCCATAAATAACTCTTTTGAAGCTTTTACCGCCTACTTTAAGGAAGTGTTCAGCTCCTCAATGTAAGAAATCTCCTCGCCGGATCAACTACTGTGGTTGCTTCATGGAGAAACAACGACCAGTAAAACCCCCACGTACTTCGGTGAGTACTATCCAACAGAACCCTGTAATTTCCAAGCTTACCGACATGCCAGTCCAACTAGTCACCCCAGAATGCACTGTTTCTGTTTTAGCCCTGGTGGACTCAGGCTCCTTTATCTCACAATGCCTCCTAAGCCATCTCCAGTTGCCACCCTGTTGGCATGCCCAGGAGCTCGAAACTATCCAAGGAAAGCCATTAGGACGTGGGTGGGTTAAGTTTCAGGCACTCCCGTTAAATCTCAAGATTGGCTTCTTTCATGAAGAGGAAAATGCAGTTCTTGGTACTGGAGGGACCCATGGCCGATATCATCCTGGGACGCCCCGGCTCACATTACACTCTCCAGAAATCAGGTGGCATTCATGTGAGGTAACTCGTTGGCGTCTGTTCTGCCACCAACATTGCATCATCGATCTTCCTCATCAAGTTTTCCATTCTCCAGGGTGTCAAGTGGCTTCCACCCTCATTGAGAGCCCTGAACCTGATGTTGCTCCAACGATCCCACCTAATTATGTGGCATTTCAGGATGTGTTCAGTAAACAGGCAGCCACCCACTTACCACCTCACAGGCCACGGGACTGTTCCATCGACCTGCTGCCTGATGCTACTTCCTAAGGGTTGAGTATATCCACTGTCCATCCCGGAGCGCAAGGCTATGGAGGAGTACATCAAAGAGGGCCCTCAAGAAAGGATTCATCCAACCATCCAGCTCACCGGCTGCTTCCAGCTTCTTGGTGGTCAAGAAGGATGGGGGCTTGAGGCCTTGCATTGATTATAGAGTCCTGAATTCGCAGACAGCCAAGCTGCCGTATCCACTTCCGCTGGTCCCTGCCACCCTCGAGGAACTCCGTGGGGCCCGCATCTTCTCCAAGCTGGACATGCGGTGCGCTTATTACCTCGTTCGAATCCGCAAAGGGGATGAATGTAAGACAGTCTTCATGACCCCTTCTGGTCACTACGAGTACTGCATTATTCCTTATGGACTCGCCAACGGCCCCTCTATCTTACAAGGTTTCATGAATGAGGTGTTCCGGGAATTCCTCCACAAATCATAGTTTACATCAATGACATCCTGATCTATTCCCGGAACCTGGCCAAACATCGCCACCACATGACGCAGGTCCTCCAGAAGCTCAGACAACACCATCTCTTCCTGAAGCTGGAGAAGTGAGTTCCATGGGTACAACATCAGCCCTGAAGGTATCCAGATGGACCAGGGGAAGGTATCTGCCATTAAGGAATGGCCCATTCCACAATCTGTGAATGAATTCCAGAGATTCTTAGAACTTCTATCAATGCTTTATCCAAGACTTCAGTCTGCATACTGCACCATTAACCTCTCTCCTTAGAGGTAAGCCAAATTAATTCCCCTACCAGGATTACCAACTGTCCTAGAAACATGTAATATCTCTTAGAAACATAGAGACATAGAAACATCTCTTCAATCATGTCTTCTGCAACTTTGGTCTACCAGAGAATATTGTGTCTGACCGGGGTCCACAATTCATATCTAGGGTATAGAAAGCCTTCTTCCATCTCCAAGGAATGACGATCAACTTGTTGTCTGGGTAACATCCGCAGACTAACGGCCAGACTGGGCAGATGATCCAAGAACTTGGATGGTACCTCCGGGCATACTGCCAAGATGATCAGCACAGCTGGAACCATTTCTTTCACTTGGCCAAGTATACACAGAACTCCCTCCGACAAGTGTCCACCGGCCTCACACCCTTCCAGTGCATGCTCGGTTACCAACCCCCCTTGTTCCCTTGGACAGGTGAACCTTCGGACAATCCAGCTGTGGACTACTGGTTCCGTGTTCCAAGAGTGTGGGACTTGGCTCACATCCACCTCCAGCACGCCATATGGAGACACAAGGCATTTGCTGATTTTCGAACGTGCTGCCACTCCAGTTTACCAGCCAGGGGATAAGGCCTGGTTGTCAACACGGGATCTGCGTCTCCATCAGCAATGCAGGAAGCTGAGTCCCTGCTACATTGGTCTGTTCAAGGTCGAGAGGCAGATCAATGAGGTCATCTACAGGCTCCAACTACCACCCAGGTACCGCATTCATCCCTCATTCCACTTATCACTCCTAAAGCCCTTCTCTCCCTCCACTACAGATGCCCCGGAACCTCAGGAACCCCCTCCTCCGGAGAGCGTAGAACAATGATCCATCTAGCAGGTGAAGGAGAACCTGAACTTGCAGCAACGGGGTGCCCGGCTAGAATACCTGGCGGACTGGGAGGGGTACGGACCAGAGGAATGATCCCATGCTACTTGAAGAGTTCCATCGACAACATCCTGATCGTGCCGCACCCAGAGGCCGTGGTCACCCTCCTCATCACGTTAGATCATCAGGAGCTGCCCCAGGAGGAGGGGGTATTGTCAGGAACTCACCGTCACAGCCACCCCAATCATCACCCGCACCTGACTCTCATCAAGCTCAATCCCAATCACCGGAGTACTGATCACCTTCACCTGCACCCAGTAATCACTCACCAGGATAAAGACATCTCGATTTTTTGTACTCCGGTATCCGGTCTACTGTTCACTATCCATTGAATTGGTGCCCGACCTCTTTCTACTATCCTGCCTTTGCGTTGTCCCCAGATACCCTCACGACGATCTCCTGTGAACTTCATCAGCTGACTCTGGAAGCTCTGGAAGTAAACCCCTCAAAAACCCAATAACACCTTGTCACTGAAACACTTGTAAATAAACTGTTCACTTACACTAAACCCTCCGTCTCCATAGTGGTTTGTGACAATAGGCAATAGACAATAATTTAACAAGCCTATGTTAATTTACAATGCCAAATTAGATATAACTAAAGTGTATACATTTATTTTATTTAGACTTATTACTATTATTATTTTTTTTATTATTAATAGGCCTACAAATTAGGAAACAGGTGCAATTATTCGCCGGCGTCAGTCACAAAAATGATATAGGCCTATTAAAAAAAAAAAAAAAAAAATATATATATATATATATATATATATATATATATATATATATATATATATATAACAATAAAATAGGCTAAAATAGACAAACTCTTACTGTTTGTGGACAGATGGACAGTCTTTCATCAGAGTGGGCACAGGCCCGTCCGCTTTCTACACCCCTGCTTTGTACACTTGCAACTGAATCATGAGTTTTTTTCTGATTTACCCCGACATTTACATTCGGCAAAACACACACCTTGCATAATAAAACCTCTTTTTTTAGCACCAAACTACTAAATACACCTTTAAACATTTTATAGATGAAGCTAAAGTTTAAAGCACATGCCAACAATCAGCAGTCATCTAGCAGGTCTTATGAAGCAAGTCTTGAGTTGTGGCATTAAGTCTGGTTCTTGTTGCAACTTATTTTGGTCAAAAACTCAGACTGGAAAAGACTGTCTAACCAACATCACAGAAACTTATCTGGGGTGTGTTTCCCAAAAGCATCGTTAGTCTACTGTGGTTGCCATTTCTGTTGTTACCAACATGATTTGGTGCAAATTAAAATTTGCAAACAGCATAACATACTTGAGTGGTTAGAACTATAGCTCTCAGGTCTGCAGCAGCTAGAGTCCTTAACGGGTCAAGAAAATATGATCATATTACCCCAATTTTACAGTCGCTGCACTGGCTATCTATTAAGTTCTGTATCAGTAACAAATTATCATTACTTACCTATAAGGCCCTAAATGGTTTAGCTCCTGCGTACCTAACTAGCCTTATACCACGTTACAATCCATCACGCTCCCTAAGGTCACAAAACGCTGGACTTTTGGTAGTTCCTAGGATAGCAAAGTCCACTAAAGTAGAAAGAGCTTTTTCACATTTGGCTCCTAAACTCTGGAATAGCCTTCCTGATAATGTTCGGTGTTCAGACACACTCTCTCTTTAAATCTAAATTGAAAACACATCTCTTTCGCCAAGCATTCGAATAATGTATCTCTTAAATTGTGACTGCAGTTGCATCTGATTAAATGCGCATTCTTATTCTTTAGCTTGGGTTAAACTAATTCATTTTACTTTGTTGGAACAGCAGATATGCTAATGATGTCTCTGTTTGTTTCTATGTTTTGCCATGATTTACATCCCGTGGTAACTAGGATTTACACAATCTCCAGTCTCGATCCAGAACACCTGAGAAGAGATGATGCTGACCCCTCATAGGACCTCAGATGTTGCTAACCCTGAATTAACAAACAGAACTAACAAATATTGCAAGTGTTACTGCATCATATAATAATTGCTGTTAATAATGTTCATCGTCTGGCTGACTACGTCTTGTATAACTTTTTCTGAAAAATCCTGTCATATGCGCACAAACTGACAGTCACCATTTATAAGCTACTACTAAATGTTGTAGAAATGTAATTTTCTGTAAATATGCTTTGTAATGATTTGTATTGTAAAAAGCGCTATACAAATAAACTTTAATTGAATGAATTGAATCGACCTGTTGTTAGGAGGATAGTTTCTTGTTAGTAAGACATATGGGCATTAATAAATCTGCTATTAGGCACAATAAACAAATGTATTTTTGTGTGTCCTCAATAAGCGCCATTTTTGTTGAATGCGCATATGCATAAATATCTTAGGGAAATATCTATCAGAATTTATTCCCCCACCACATGGTTTTAACATCATTAACAATAATCCTATGTTGTTTAACTAATGTGGTTCAAATGACGGAGATGCAACCATGTTCAGGAAAGTCATGACTAGCTAGTTAGTTTCCACAGCAATGCATCATACTATGGTGGTTAATTAGTGACTTGCGTCGTTGGGTTGAGGATGCCTGAAACAGTTATACAATAAAAACAGGATGTGTGTCTAATATGCATCCAAATATGCATTTGACCATGCAGTCACGTAAAATTAAATTTTATTTAATCTAAATTTATTGTAATCCTTATTTTCCATTTCTTTCTATAGAAGCTCTATAAGAATGAATTGGATATTTATAAAAGTGGTGTATGAAATTATGGACAAAGAAAGTTTTTACGTAGCAAGAGGGAATTGAATTAGAGGTTCAAGAGCTTCAAAGGAGCAACATTTAATTCACTTGAATTAACCGTCCACTTTCAGAGTAATGGATGAACTAGAATTAACGTATTTTTTTCCCCCTTCACATTATACAATATATACTGCACAGTATTCAGTTTGCAGTAAGTATTCCATTCTGGAACTTAAATACAAATACTTCACATGTTTGGCTTCATGTTTAATTGATTGTTACACAGTTTCTTTAGGGATCTAGGCATACCGTAGACTGCAAAATGGCACCTAGAGGCTGCTAACACTACACAGGCTACAGTAATTTTGTTATAGTAAATAAGTCTCATGTGAATTCCAATGCATGCTGAAATGGAAATTGAAAAAATGCCATGCATTCCAAACTCCAGGGGCAAGCGTATTCACTTTCTCAATTATCTCTCATAGACTGTGACCATGGTAAGGGATGTATTTTAAATAGGTTATAAACAGTCAATTTTAATGAAAGATTGATATTTGCTAAAGCCAGCAGGAATAATTAATAATAACTGATGTTTCAGAAGTATCTTTTTGCATTGTATATTTAGGATGTCTCCTGCATTGTACACAGTCAGTTTAGGTTAGAACTCATCTCCGGGTGATGATGCATACCACAAAGCCAAAGTAACACGTCCAACTGAAAATGAACCAAGTGCCAGAAGTTTGCAGAGGCTTACCAAAGATTCTGATGAGTGATTTGCTGACATTACGCCAAATTCACAGTAATTCACACTAGGGCTGCACGATATTGGGAAAAAATGACATTGCGATATTTTATTTTTCTGTGATATATATTGCGATATTTTTTCTTACAAACAAAAATGGGGTGAGCACACTTACATTCTCATTTTAAATGATTTAAACATCGACACCATCGTGTCAATTGATTAATATGCGCGAGGTAGAGAGAGCAAGACAGCGCTCCTGTTGTTTGAAAACGGCTCGCTCTCTCTCGGTCTCTCTCTCTCTCTCTCTCTCTCTCTCTCTCTCTCTCTCAATTCAATTCATATTACTTTATTGGCATGACATACAAAGGTACATATTCCTAAAGCATTGTACATAGCAGAATAGAAACAAACAAAACAAAAATACATATATATTCATAAGAAAAAAAATTACATGCAAAATAAATCCATATACATTTCTATAAACATTGATGGTACTTCTAATGTACTCTCTGTCTGTCTCTCTCGCGCGCGCGCTCTCTCTCTCCCTGTCTCTCGCACACGCTCTCTCTCCCTGTCTGTCTCTCTTGCGCGCGCTCTCTCTGTCTCTCGCGCGCGCTCTCTCTCCCTGTCTGTCTCTCTTGCGCGCGCTCTCTCTGTCTCTCTCTCGCACTCTCTCTCTCTCTTTCTCTCGCTCTCTCTGTCTCTCTCGCGCCGCCGCGCGCTCTCTCTGTCTCTGCCCTGTTAAACTTGCATGTGGTTTTCAGTCCTGTCAATTATAAACTTTCACTCTATGATGGTTAAGCTGTGCAATTAATCCGCGAATCACATTCGTCAAGGGCAGGGGAGTAGCTGGCCCGTACAGTTAATGAATAACGGATCAACTAGACAGCCTACATCGCACATCCTGCGATGTGACTATCGTGGATTTGTACATTGCGATATCGATGCTTAAACGACACATCGTGCAGCCCTAATTCACACACAAAAAAACTTGTTAGATGTGTCACTAATGTACATTTACACTGAGTTTTTAGAAAAGAAATGCATACTGACATCATTGCGAGATGTTTGAAAGGATTGATCTTGATCTGGACTTGGTCCACTCTTTTTGTTTGGTTGTTTAAAAACATGCTCTGCACTTTCTTTTGATATGCTGTATGTTCAGATATTCTGGGACAGATATTCTGGGAGTCATGAATATGTAAAAAAACTAACATTTTAAGATTATGCATGTAACCATGGTTCCCTGAGAAGGGGAATGAGATGCGGCATCCCCTAGACTAACGATTACCGGTTTGACGATAAACCATGATAAAACTCCCCACAGTTAGTATTACCATTTAATATTTTTATTATCATTAAAACCGTATTAGATTGCCGCAATTTGAACTGGCAATAAATTAATACTGTCCAGCATGAAGCACAGTAACAGTCTCAGGTGCGCACAGCAGAGTAGTTTCGTTTTGTGTCAAAACAGGCCGGACAAGCTGGGAGGCTGTAAAAGAGTGCTAAGGGAATTATTCAAAGGAATATATGTATTAATTAATTATACCTCTGAAGGTTTTGACTGTCTTCATAAATGATTTGATGATATTTTGTTTTCATATTTGCTCCATTTAATAGCTTATCTTAAACAGTGGTTCTCAATTCCAGTCCTCGCGCCCCATCTCTGATCTCCAAATCTCCAATCAACATCAACATCTCCAAATCTGATTGGTCACTGTTTTTCAAAATAAAGACATTCTACATTAAAAACATTAATCTCTTAACATAATTTATGCAATTATAATTTGCTGTGTAAATCCCCATGCCATGTCTAAACAGCCTGTGTCAATCCAAAAATATATTTTATTGATACCGACTTCTTTTATTTAGTCATAATAGCTGTGCACCGTGTCTTTGTATTCTGGTTTAATTTGTTGACTAAATTTAAGAATCTGACATGAGAGGACAAATAGCTATGACAATGAATTTAAAAATACAGTTTTCTCTTTCTCTTGGTTTTGATCTTCTCTCAACCGAGTGAGCACATCCTGCATTATATTGTATTATAATGACAATGTAATATTAGCCTACCGCTATACTTTGACTAAAGTCATGTTGCATATTACTTGTTCTAGGAACCTCAAAGCATATTTAAATTATTGTGTAATTTGTGTGTCATGAGGTGTCATTGTGTATCATCATGAGGGCTCAAACATAAACTCAAGCCCCCAGCCCCCTAAAGTCCCAAGTCCTGCCCCCTAAACCTTGTATTTGCATATAGGCCCTAAATAACAAATAGACATTATAAAAAAATATATTATTCATAAGAATTTAAGTTAATAAAAACATCTATAACAAAGAAAAAATTTATTATTTAAATTTGTATGATGACAACTGTCAGTGCATGAACATGTTTACATTTAGGCTATTTCAATAGATTTTTTCAATCAGTGAAGCCAAATAATTGGGTAACAAATAGCATGCATATATAGACTATTAATTTTACAGGCTAAAAAATAGAGTGTAGGGAAAACTCTTAGTTTGAAAAACAATGACCAATCAGATTTGGCACCACCCACAGGAGCCAATCGGAATATCAAGTGGTTTTTCTGATTTCCATGCAAGAACGGGAAAACCAAAAATCAAGTCATAATTTAGTTTTTTTCATTTTTCTGATGAAAAAAGGAGTTGTTTTTCATTTTCATATGTGAAAGCAAAAACAAATGAACGAATGATACCTGAATACCTTATGGCTTTAGACATTTGTATATTCAAACGTAAGTGACCTGTGAAGTGGACATCACAGTATATTCCGCCATGATTCCAGTTCGAAGCGAACATACTGTAGGCTATATGTTCCATTCAAAGTGAATTGAAGTGTGCGAGACAAAGTATGTGAGCAGAGCGATGTGATTTTGTCTGGAGCTATGAGCGGAGTTTTTGAAAGTCGGAGCATTGAGGATCCCTTTCAATCCTTCACTCATACTGCGTAGAAGACGCTATGAGAAAAACTCCTTTTTTTTCCCTGAACTGAAGCCTTATTCAATCACATAGTGAAACTGCATGGCCATTGGTTCCGCATTCTCTCCAGAGCAGTGGATGAGCTTGGTCTGGAATGGGCTCCTCCAGAGGAACCATCCCGTAGCCATCTGGATGGATGGTTTCTGCCGGGGTGCCAGCAAGCCCCTCGTCAGAGAACCTTCCCATTCTTCCCGGAGGTCCACTATGAGCTTAATAAATCGTGGCGCGCTCCCTACTCGGTGTGCGTGCATACTTCATCTTCATCTGCCCTCACCTCGACTGACGGCGCTGAAGAGAGAGGATATGAGCGATTGCCGCCGCTGGACGAGTCTGTTGCCACGCATCTCTGCCCACACACAGCTATTAGATGGAAAGCCAAGGCCAATCATCCATCCAAACCCTGCCGTACGACAGCGCCGCTCACCGGGCGTGCTTATTCATTGGCGGGACAAGCATCCGCGGTGCTCCACTCCATGGCATTGCGACAAGTCTTCCAGGCCAAACTGAGTCTGGCCCTGATGTCACAACACTCAGGGAGCTGAGAAGCGCAACAGACTTGGCACTGCATGCCACTAAGAACACTGCCCAGGCCATAGGGTGCTCGATGGCTAATCTGGTCATCCTGGAGCGCCACTTGTGGCTTAACCTCACGGAGATCAAGGTCGCTGACAGAGCCCAGTTGCTGGACATGCCGATCTCCCCCAGTGGCCTCTTCGGTCCAGCGATTGAAGGGTTCGCCGAATGCTTCACTGTGGCACAAAAGTCGTCCCAGGCGATGCGGCACTTCCTGCCAAAGCGCGCTTCATCTGCTGCTGCCAGTTGCCCCAAGCAGGTGCCGACACGTCAGCCTTCCAAGTAAGCCCACAATGCTACCACTACTGCCCAGCCTGTGAAATCCGAGCCTCGAGACCATTCTCACTCGGCCACCAGACGGTTTGAGTTCCCTAAGCGCATGGGTCCCCAGCTCAAGATGGTGCTGGACCCTGTGCAGCCGCCGTCATCCTGATCTAGAAGTAAGAAAGAGGAGGGGACTAAGTCTCGCCGTGGCCGGACCACCCCCCAAACTGCCCCGTGTGTTTTGCCATCCATTTCTGGGTGTCGACGAAGCTGTTTTTGCTTCAAACGATGTGCCCTTTGTAGCGCCCAGAGAGCAAAGCGCTGTTGTAGCACACACAAAAAAATACACTCCTTCACAAAAAGAGCTACTCCCGTGGCTACTCCCTTCAGTTCGCATGACGATTCCCCCTTTCGCAGGGTGGTCACCACTGCAGTGCACAATGAGAATGCTCACGTTCCGCATGCCGAACTAGAAAACCTGCTGGTGTAGGGAGCTATAGAAGTCATTCCCACAGCGTACCGTACCGACTCAGGGTTTTACAGTCGTTACTTTCTAGTTCCTAAGAGGTATGGCAGGATGCACCCCATCCTCGATCTAAGACATTTGAACCACGCCCTCATGAGACGTCGCTTCAGAATGATCACACTGAAACAAATCCTCTCGCAAATACACTCAGGCCATTGGTTATTTTCGGCGGATCTGAAAGACGCTTACTTTCACATCCAGATAGCCCCCCATCACAGGGCGTTCTTGAGATTTGCCTTCGAGGGCGTGGCTTACTAATACAGGGGCCTCCCCTTTGGGCTTTCTTTAGCGCCTCGCACATTTGTAAAGAAAAAAGTGCATGGATGTGCCTTTCTCCCCTCTCAGGCAGAAGGGAATCCACATTCTCAATTACTTCGGAGAGTGGATAGTTCTAGCTCAGTCAGAGGGGGAGGCATCAAGTCACAGAACACTGCTCCTCAGCCACCTGGAATGCCTGGGAGTCAGAGTGAAATTTTCCAAGAGTTTGCTGTCTCCCAGCTAATGGATATCATTTCTGGGAACAGTGCTAGACTCGGTGACAATGAGGGCAACAATGGTGAAGGAGTGCACCGTGGCTCTACGGCGACTTGCGGCCCCTTTCAAAATAGGTGCTTCTCACCTCCTAAAAACGTTCCAGAAGCTGCTGGGCCTTATGGCAGCAGCATCGCTGGTGCTGGAGCTCGGACAGCTACATATGGGCCCCCTCCAATATTGGCTGAAATTGCGTGTTTGACCTCATGTGTGGCTTCACTGATGCCTGAATAACATGCAATGGATCGGGGTGCCCCGCTTGGTATGGTTTGCAGAAGGAAAGTGATCTCCACAGACGCGTCCAACAGAGGTTGGGGCGTGCTGTACGAGGGGAAACTCGCTTTCGGCCGATGGTCGAAAGAGGAGAGCAGGCTTCACATCAACTGCCTCGAGATGATCGCAGTTCAACGAGCCTGCCATAGCTTCCTGTCAGCCACCACGTCCTGGTCAGATCAGACAGCATGACTGTGGTGTCTTACATAAATCACCAAGGCGGGCTGTCATCGACGCAACTCTTCAGGCTAATGTCGCGACTGCTGGAATGGACCCAGAGCAACCTGGGGTCCCTGAGAGCAGTGCACCTACTGGGCAAACTGAACAAGGGCAAGGACACGCTGTCGAGAAGCGGAGGCCCTCAGAAGAGTGGAGGCTTCACCCGCAGACAGTTCAGAAAATATGGGACATCTTTGGAGAAGCGGAAATAGACTTCGCCTCAAAAGACAACTCTCATTGCCATATTTTTTCAAGATTGAGAATGCGCTGGCCCTATTGTCTTCCTTACACTTTTCCTCCGATTCCTCTGATTCCCCAAGTAATCAGGCGGGCCAGTCATCAGAGATGCAGGGTTCTTCTTGTAGCCACGCTCTGAGAGAATCAGCACTGGATAGCCAACCTGTTCACAGATGCTGACTGTGGCCCCATGGCCCGTTCCTCTAAGACAGGACCTCCTTTCTCAGGCCGACGGAATGATTTGGCATCCACACCCAGAGATGTGGTCTCTGCACCTTTGGTCGCTCGACGGGAACCCACGGGACTCTCTGAGCGTGTGCTAGACACAATTTCACAGGCTAGAGCTCTGTCTACACAATGCCTCTATGCCTCCAAATGGTCGGTATTCTCTACATGGTGCTCGGACCATGGCGAAAACCCAGCCTCCTGTGACGTATCAGTGATACTGTCATTTTTACAAGAGCTCTTGGAGAAGGGACGATCCCCCTCCACACTCAAGTTCTATGTAGTGATTATAGCGGCATCACACGCCCCTATAACAGGCCAGTTGGTGGACAGAAATGACTTAGTCATCCGATTTATGAGAGGTGCCAGAAGACTTAATTCGCCTCGCCCTCCCACTGTCCCTTCATGGGACCTGCCCACGTTACTGAGAGCCCTAAACAGGGCCCCCTTTTGAACCGCTACGATCCATAGGCCTTAAGGCCCTGTCGCCAAAGACCACTCTGCTATTGGCACTAGCGTCTGTTGAGCATGTGGGCAATTTGCAAGCACTCTCGATAAGCCCTTATTGCCTAGAATTTGGGCCTAACGACTCAAAGAGCATCCTGAAACCAAGGCCATTGCTATGTACCAAAGATGCTCTCCACACCATTCAGAGCACAAGTGGTTACTCTGTCTGAGTTGCAAAACACAGAGGATGATCGAGAGCTGAATCTGCTTTGCCCTGTGAGGGCTCTAAAAGTCTACATGGAGCATTCTGCGCCAATAAGGCGGTCAGAGCAGCTCTTTGTATGCTTTGGAAACCACGGCAGAGGGTTACCAGTCTCAAAGCAAAGGCTTTCTAATTGGATTGTGGACGCAATCCAGCTAGCCTACTCTTCTTTGGGCCTGCAATGCCCAATTGGAGTAAGAGCCCATTCCACGAGATCAGTGTCCTCGTCCTGGGCATGGTCTAGTGGAGTGACTATCGCAGAAATTTGTGCGGTGGCCGGTTGGAACTCACCATCCACATTTGCTAGATTTTATAATCTACACGTCCCGGCACTTCATACTAGGGTACTTTCTGTCTAAAGGTCACCTTTTTGTTCCTCATTTGCATGCTGTTGGCCATTCTTTGCTCAAACTCTGCTCGTATGCACTCTGTCCCCTTGGCACTGAGGCAATACGAACACGGGATGATCTAGCTAGGCCAGACATAACCTCATTGAGCTTATTCTGCTCCTAGTTGCTATTGTCATATCTTGGTATCACAAATCAAGTATGATTGCGTTGGTCGTCCTCCCTTCTTAGCACGGCGTGATTGAACTGGGTTCCCATAACGACTTCGACACGGTATGAGTGAAGTATTGAAAGGGAACGTACTCTGTTACTAACCTAACCTCGATTCCCTTAAATACGGGAAAGAGTACTGCATTCCTTGCCGTGCTAAAAGGCTGCACGACTCAGTCGTTGCGTCAATTGAAGTAACCTGAATTCCTGTGGCGAAGTGGCCAATATATAGCCAGATCCCCTGCCGATTTTGGCAGATTTTGGCAGACTTTGGAGGGCTTCACTGCCATAGGTTCATGCAGCACCACTGCCGAGCCATTGGTTTGTTCTAATAACACTGCACGAACCAATGGCCGTGCAGTTTCACTGCGTGATTGAATAAGGCTTCAGTGCAGGAGAAAAAATGAGTTTTTATCATAGTGTCTTCGACGCAGTACTCTTTCCCTTATTTCAGGGAACCGAGGTTACGTTGGTAACCAAGTATGTTTAAACTTGCTCCGAGAATGCTTCACTACCGCTCCGTCATGAGCACAAATTATGCTAACTCATGCATTAAACATAATTAGGGATGATTGTGCGAGGTTAAAGCATGTTGTAAATTGTACAGTTTGTTAATCTCCACTCAAAACTAATTTACTGCTACATTGCTTCACATGTATGGAAGCACATGGGTAGCGATATTCAATTTGCAATGTAATATGCAAAATGACAATCCAATATGTAAAATGGCAATGCATTTCTGTATTTACATTTACATTTTCCAATACATTTGTGCACGTTTGGTGCAAAATGAAAATGAAAATTACATAATTTTCATTTGGCATTTCATACACCAGTTTTAATATGTAAAATGAATACTAATTTTAACGCTTTATAAGTTGCAAAATTAAAATGAAAATGTATTACAGAAATGATTAGATATGTATAACATGTTCAAGCAAAAACTGTGTCAAAATTATCATTTAAATGCTATTTTTCTTAAATGCATTAACACACACAGTCAAGACACTTACAATTGCATTTTCATTCAATGTCCCGCAATGAATGTAGCAAAATTCAATGTGCACATTGAAAATGCATTCCGAGCCGATCACGTGTCCGCCCCCCTCGCGCCATGTCAATCACTGCGTGAACAAGGATGGGGCTTGCAGAAGGTCAAGAAACTCAAATCTCAAGAAGAGGATTCAAGTGAGAGAACATGGACAAGACAGTTGGCCAGTGTACGTTTTGATCATTTCGGTTTATGGCTTCAATATTTCATTCGCACTTGTGGGCGGAGCTGAAACGCTGCTTTCATCTGATTGGTCGAATCGCTCCAGTTCCAGCCCGGTCTTTTCATTCTTTCAGGCAGAATAAGAGTCAGTGCGAGTGAAGCACTGTAATGTCTGAAACCACCGCTCACTTTTAATTAGCATAATATTTGAATCAGATGATGCTGGCCACATAATTCGTGCTGCTGCGACTTGCAAGAGACCCCGTTAAATTATTTATAGGTTATAGTATTGTATAAATATTGTCCCACTGATAAATACAGTGCAAATAGTTCTGTTTCCTTGGATAACAGTGAAGTGGAAATAAATATAGTTAAATTTATGAAACAAAATTAAATAGGATTTTTTTGGGAAGGTAAGTCTGGCCAGTTATTCAGCAACACGAGTCAGACGAGTCTGAAGATCTGAGCTGAATTTGGTGAAACATTAAAGTTCTAGTCTGTGTCAGTTACTTTCATAATAAATAATAATAGTAATGTTACCCGTATTTTTCGGTATAAGTTGCATCAGTCCAAAAATACGTCATGACGAGGAAAAAAACATATATAAGTCGCATTTATTCAGAACCAAGAGAAAACATTACCAGCCGCGAGAGGGCGCTCTGGGGTAGGCTACAGGAGCACTGAGCAGCATAGAGCTAATTTTACTATTTGTATTTCAGAAATGTAACAATATAAATTTTTACAATTATTTATTAATGCCACACACACATACCTAGTGCCTTATGACTTAAAAGATGAGAGTGGTAAATGTTACAGACATGGAACTGTTCAGTCTATTATTGATTTTTATTTCCACTTCACTTTTTTCCAAAGAGACAGAACTATTTGCACTGTATTTATCAGTGGGACAAGATTCATACAATACTGCAACCTAGAAATAATTTGCAGGTCTCAGCAGCACGAATTATGTGCCCAGCTACATCTGATTCAAAATATTATGCTAATTAACAGTGAGCGGTGATTTCAGACATTACAGTGTCACACTGGCACTGACTCTTATTCTGCCTGAAAGAATGAAAAGACCGGGCTGGAACTGGAGCGATTCGACCAATCAGATGAAAGCAGTGTTTAAGTTCCGCCCACAAGTGCGAATGAAATATTGAAGCCATAAACCGAAATGATCAAAACATACACGGACCAACTGTCTTGTCCTTGTTCTCTCACTTGAATCCTCTTCTTGAGATTTGAGTCTCTTGACCTTCTGCAAGCCTCGCCTTGTTCTCGCAGTGATTGACATGGCGCGAGGGGGGCGGACACGTGATCGGCTCGGAATGCATTTTCAATGTGCACATTGAATTTTGCTACATTCATTGCGGGACACTGAATAAAAAATGCAATCGTAAGTGTCTTGACTGTGAGTGTTAATGCATTTAAGAAAAATAGCATTTAAATGATAATTTTGCCACAGTTTTTGCTTGAACATGTTATACATATCTAATAATTTCTGTTCAACATTTCCATTTTAGTTTTGCAACTTATAAAGCGTTAAAATTCGTTTTCATTTTACATATTAAAACTGGTGTGTGAAATGGCAAATGAAAATTATGTAATTTAATTTTCATTTTGCACCAAACGTTGCACAAATGTATTGGAAAATGAAAATGTAAATACAGAAATGCATTGTCATTTTACATATTGCATTGTCATTTTGCATATTACATTCCAAATTGAATATCGCTACCCATGTGCTTCCATACACATGGATTTTTGTAGTCTTAAAAAAAAAGAGCAGTGAGCTGCAGTTTATGTTGCTAGGCAACAAACAAATCAGCTGTCCTGTCAGTCTTTTTTTAGCAATGCATATTACTTATCAAAAAGGCCGTTGGCCGGTGACAGCCCCTGACGTCACTGACAGCACGACTATGGTTAAATAGGTGCCAAGGACGTCATTCACTTTTTCATCTGAAGCTTGCGTCCGAATCATGGCAGGGAGCTAGAGGATGCAGTTTCTCGTTCTCTACTCAGGGAACCATGGTTACATTCGTTACCTGAGATGTTCCCTTTCAAGGGAACTTTGAACTACGTCCTCTAGGGGTCACTATGGGGAACAGTATATACATGCGGCCAAGCTAAGGAAAATGCAGACCGGAATCATGGCAAACACTAAGTACCGACTCTACTATTTCCATGGGAGTTGCCCCTGGGATATTAGACAGCTGTCCGTGACATACCCCTTATGGCCAAAGGAATAGGCTACATACCCAACTTACTTGTTAGGACTTCGGCTGAGGGTAGAGATGAAGGCTTGAAATCAAAAGAAATTCCTTTAAAGCAGTGGTTTTCAACCTGTGGTCGCTGTGGTATTGCAAGTGGGCTGCCAATTACTATTAAAAGAAATAATAATATTGTTAATATATGTAAAAATGTCTAAGTCATAACATAATAACATTATTTCATATATATAATTAAATACAAACAATTAAACTGTTTTAAACTGTATTAAACTGTTACTATGCTTCCACTGTTTGAGCTCGCTAATTTATCTTAGATATTTTTGCTGCATACGCTACAGAACAACAAATTTAAACATGCATAAAAGGTTGCCAACATGTTCCTTCCTGACTGCTTGCGCCGCTGACTGTCTACCCGCCGCCGAGCTCTGCCTGGATCTGGTTTTCCTGTTTTGCTAATTGGTGCCAGACCGAGATATTTTCTGTTAATTTCCAGTCAATTCTAGGGCTGTGTGATTAATCAAAATCATCATAAAATCGAAATTTGAGCGTCGCGATTCCGCGGCCCTGACAAAACAGAACAGACTGGGCATATGCCTAACTCCAGGTTCACACACTGTCTGTGATGCGCCTTTTTTTCCGAGCCCATGTTAACGTTCACACTGCACGCGGTAAAATGCTAGAAATAAAAATGTGTGAAAATAATTCATATCTAACACATGAGCATAGAGAGAATTGTGAGTGCACAGGATGCAGTTTAAGTGAGAGGAGACACTTTTTTAAGTGCGCGCACTCTCTCCGGGCAAGCATTTCTGATTTTGTGACGGAGCAAAGGAAATCTGCGTGCGAACAGAGATTTGCGCTCGTGCATTATTTTAATGTGCTTTTGCGTTACAATAACGCGCTCTCGCTGCTGCACCACTTACAAATACTGTATATACATGCAATTGGAGTATGTGTGACCTGTATAATGTATAACAAATCTATTTCAACACCTAAGGCACCGCTACAATTAATGAGCTCTATGAACAATGCATGGCAAAAAATAAAAAAAGTCCCTGGACACGGAGATAGAACCTTATTGTTTTTTAAATAAAAATCCCATAATGTATACAACATAAAAAATCTATCACATAATGTAAATAAGTTGTCACAGAATAACAATATGGGAATAACTCAATTTTGACAAAAATGTCAGATAGAACCTAATTCCAAGGGGACGTTATGTCTGTTCTAGAGACATTACAACTTTTTGATAAAGTTTGGTTTTCTTTTGGAAATATGTTTCAAATTCATCCTGAATGCATTTATGACTGTAAAGCATATATAAGCCCTAGTTCATTCAATAAATACAGTTAACAATCTAGCTTTTATTAACCCAACAATAGTGGGGTCAGTTAATTATTATAATTTTTTTTTTGCAGTGGTCCGCACAAACATGTGTGTTTGGTTGTGTGGGCCACGAGTTGAAAAAGGTTGGGAACCACTGCTTTAAAGGGATACAGCAAAGAACCTAGCATTTTATACTAAGTCTTGCCTGTCACACAGGGGCTACCGCTTTTTCTTGCATAGGCTTGCTGAAGGAGCTGTCTCAACAGATCCCTAGTAGCAACACCCTGTTTGGATTGGTATCCGAGGATACATAGGTGGAGTGACACCCAAGATGAACGGGGCTTTTACCAACTCAAGAAAGGGCATGAAGCAACCGTGCGAATCCCTCACCATGTAGGATTTTAGAAAGAACGCAGAGGAGAGGCAAGCTCAAATTTACAAACCTCTGGTGAGGGGAGCATCACCTGAGGCAGCATATACAAGAGACTTCCATAACTGCCAACTCCACTTCCCGCTTGATGCGACAGCAACAACCAAGGGGCCAGGAAGCCCCTCAGGGTGACCTGGCCGGATATCCATGAAATTCCTTTCAGTGCCGTGACTGGCTTGATGATCAAGGAGAATCAGGGCTATCATACTGGCTGGACATAATACTGACAAGTTTTTAGTAAACACGGTAACTGAGCACTGCAAATGAAACTCACAGAGGTTATTAGTACACACATAACCACCAGCAATTTAATACATATATAAATATATATAGAATGTGTTTCATACTCACCCACCCTGGTTCCTGTGCTGGATCCCCGCTCAAGGGGTGCCGTCTTTTAGTCTGGACCATTAGTAAGGTGGTTACTATGAACATAGAACCAACATAACACATCATAGGTAGAGCATAGGAGACTGTTATGCAAGATCAAACTGCGTCCTCAATCCCTTTCTTTCTCCTTGATGTCTGCCAGGTTCAACCACAAATGTCACCCACGTTACCACCATGGCCGCCATAGACCATCCCATGGCGGAGACGGCCTGCTTGGTAGCACGGAGAGAGAGATCCGTGGTGCTGCGCAGCTCAGCTACCTGATCAGCGGAAAGGCTCTCGCCTTTATCCAGGTCCTTCAGCAGATCTGCCTGAAGCACTGCCATTGTGTGCAATGAAGCCACAGCCTGACCTGCTGCTGCGTATGCCTTGCCATCTAAGCGTGATGTATCCTGGAGGGATTAGATGGCAAGGAGGGAGATTTGAGAGAGGATGTCTCCCCCACAGAGAGATAGCTAGCCAGCGTTTCTTCTACAGGGGGCATCCTCTCATAGCCGCTTTCGCGCATCGCCTTAATGTTGGCATAACTCGTATGCTGAAACTGATGGATGCGAGAAGAAAATGGCCTCTTCCATGCCTTTTCCACCTTCACATGGAGATCAGGCAAAAAAGGAAGGCTCACCTGAGCTGGAGGTCAATGATCAGAATGATAACGGTTTTCAAGCTGGCTGCCCGTCTTTCCTCGAAAAATGGGTGGAGCTTTTTCATCGCAAAACACTCACAATGCAAGCAGATTGCCCCGTCAAGGACATCGCGTGCATGCTCTTCGCCAAATAAATGACACAAACACTGTGTGTGTCATCGGGTGTCAAATAACGCCGACACGAATGCACACACTGTCTAAATGCCTTGCTAGTGGTCGCCATGATAAACAGAGAAAGATCACTCTTACCGTGTTCATTTCAGATGCACGCTTCAAACAAAACAGAAGAGAATGACGTGTTCTCCTGGCGCCTATTTATCCATAGTTGCGCCGGTAGTGATGTCAGGGGCTGTCGACGGCCAACTCGTTGGGTGTTTTTTTTTCAATGCTTCAGACATGGGTCACAATGAGATGTTCCCCATAGCGATCCCTAGAGGACGCAGTTCAAAGGTACCTTAAAAAGGAACCAGAGATTGTGGGTTAATGAATATACTGCATTTTTTATATTTACTTAAACAAATCCCTATGAGCTTGTGTGCAAGTTATGCTAATTCACATGCAAAGTGAATGTCATACTCGCAAATGTAATGTTAATTTTTAAACCAAACAATATCAAAACTTAAAAAAATGCAGCAATCTGATTCTTTTACGGAGTGATAGGCAGTGGGTTTAATCAGAACGATGATCTGACTTACTATTGCAGTTACCTGTCAGGCACCCTCTCCGGTCAGCTTACAAGCCAGCTGAGTTGAGCCCCTGCGTTCCACCTTGCTGCCCCACTGTGGATACGGCGATGGTTCCATTTGGTCCCACTTGGTCCCACTTGCACGGTTTCTGGTTGACTGGCTAGCGCTACCCAGCCCATCTTGCTGGCTTCTGCAGACCATCAGCCTTGTCTATGCGATTCAGAGTGGCTGGGTCACCAGCTCGGCTCCTCAGCGAAAACCTGGTATGTATTGCACCTGCTGCCTTTTTTTGCTCAAGCTGTGATCAGCTGCAGCTGGATGCAATAAATGCATGCCAATGTGTATTGGTTCGTTTAGTTTATACATATTCTGTACGTTACATACGTCACCGAGACGTCCTTGATGCGGCATGGATGGCATACAATGGTTACATTTTTCACAATCACAACATAAAATCAAATAGATGGGAGATGAAGCTGGGCGCATTAAATAAAAAAAACTGGCTTACGCCTAGTCTTATAAAGAAAAATAAGATGGATACACTGTAACAAATTGCTGTAGACACATATATATATATATATTTGTGTGTGTGTGGGGGGGGGGATATTTATATCTCTCTGATAACTCTGACGATTTTAGCATGATAATGTTTATGACAATGTCAATGTATTTGGTAATTTGGTCGAATTTTCTGTATATATATATTTTTATAAAAGTAAATTTTGTATGCATCTTAACTCAAGCTCAGTCCTTTACAGTTTTATTGTTTTAAACAACAGACAAAAGAAAAATAAACAAGAAATGAACATGAAATATTATTAGTAACTGCACTTATTAATGCAAAACATTAGTAATTTTATGATTAAATGATCTTTATTTTGAATACATCCACACACCACCCCCAGCGCTACTCTGTTCCTGGCACCACCATCTGTAGAACTTAGTGGTGCTGGTGCCACTGCTCTCAAATGTTAGTCTGGAGCCCGGCAGTGTATTAGTCAAACATTTAATATAAAATAAAAGTGACTACATCACTATAAATCACATGATACTGTACAACACTATTCAAGTTGAAAAGAATAGTATTTATAGTACAGCTCAGGCTAAATTGTAATGTAGACACATGCGTTTTTTATAAGACTGCTTTGAGAAGATAGTGTACTCTCAATAAGGGCATAAAGTGCAAAAACAACAGCAGTGCACTGACCATAGACTTGGTTGACATCACCTCTTCATCTTCAAAGACAATCAAAACATCCAGTAGGTTCCTTCGTGACATTTCCTCTTCCACCTCAACAGCAATGATGGGAACTGCTGCCTTCTGCACCCAGTCAGACGCCTCTTTCTAAATGCATCAAAAAAAAAAAGTTTTAGTATATGTCACAACAAATCATAAAATTAACCCTTGTGTGGAAAGACATATTTAAAATTTCATAAATGAAAATAAAGGTGTGAAGCATCAGAGTAGTGTTTATTCAGTAGGATGTGTGCCCATTTAATAACCTGTAGTACTTTTCAAAAACTAGTAGTAATTTTCACAACATGTCTTCCAGAGCTGTTGGTCAACTGGATTTAATTGGGAAAAAAACTTTCAGGGTTGTTTCAGCTGAATGTTCTTGAGCTTGAATTGAATTGAATTTTTATTAATAAATCAACCAAATAAATAATATAATAAATCAACACACCTTTATACAAACCCAAAGCAAATTTAAGATAAGGGCAAGTGGAAATTCTAAAGACCTTTTTAATAATCCATATTAAGACTAGGGCTGTCACGTTTGTGAAAAAATCATTTTCGATTTTTCAAGACATAAGTGTTCATTGAATCGATTGTAAAATCGATTTTCCATGACTAAAAAAAAAAAGACGTTTCCTTTTTCAACACCAAAAAATGGACGAACATAAAGAGAGCACTGGAAACGCACAAGTCAGCAATATTTCTTATTTATTGGCATGAAGTTCCGTGCAGAATAACAAACAGCAACAGGACTGCAACATTCTCGAAAAATACAGAGGGGACGGCTACCATAACAAAAGAAAAACATCACTGCAGGCTTCAACCCGGCTGCATTTATGATTTATGCAATTAAAAATCTCCAGTATTTTAAATAGTGATTCAATCCATTTCAAACAACTGTTCAAAAAAATTAAACTTTAAATTACTTGAATTTGAGAAAAGGCCTTGTGTGCAGGGCTGTGTGCATCGTTAATGCGCATCTCGTCAGTAAAGCCGGTTCTAATCAGCGGTAAATTCCATCAGGTGCGTGATTTCACATAGAGCAGCTGTTACTACACAGAGCCGTTGTTAACTGAGAAGATGCGCAAATAAACGCTGAAAATGAACGTGGATTTGCGCAGCTAGTTAACAACGGCTCTTGAGAAGACGCGTTTGAGTTTCTAATAAATAAATAAAAAAATGTGAGGTGAAAATATCAGTCTGAAATGGCAAACGACTTTAGCAAAAAACAGCCATCATAAATGCTCTTTCAGCCAATTTGCCGGGGCTTTGGCTGCATTAGTAAACTTAATTTTACTAAGCACATGGATATGCTAGATAAAACTGACGAAGCGGTTAATTAATAATGATAAACACAAACTTAAAAGTTATTTTAATATAGTGAGTGGGTGGGTCCCATACGGAAATGTAGCCTAACCCACATGGAAAGAACCTATATGTGGATATATGCACATATATGAAACCTATATGCAGTGTATATGCACATATATGCTGCATATATGCACATATATGATAATATATATGCTGCATATATGCTGCATATATGCATATATATATATACTGCATATATGCTGCATTTATGCCATATATATACTGCATATATGCGTATATATACTGCATATATGCTGCATATATGCGTATATATGCCACATATAGGCAAAACTGAGGTGCATATATGTGCATATACAGGAAATATAGGTCTCCTGTATTGCTTCTTCATATCCACATGTAAGCCCTATACATACAAGATATGTCTTCTATATAGCTAATGGCAGGATCTGGTCATTTTGTAGCTCATATCCCATTTTTGACTGTCATACATGATGCCTAGCTCATATTATCAAGGCAAAAACTAGGAATTAATGAAAAAAATTATGCAAGAACTTATGTATGTGTGAACATGTGAAATTGGTATCACATGTAGTTGGCATGTTATGGAATTTAACTATGGCAATATATTAACATGATATACAGAGCTGGACAGTAACGGAGTACATTTACTTGAGTACAGTACTTAAGTATAATTTTGAGGGATCTGTACTTTACTCGAGTATCATTTTTGGGGAGTACTCATGACTTTACTCAACTACATTTGAGAGGCAAATGTTGTACTCTTTACTCCGCTACATTTCTATCCATAACCGTAAGTACCCGTTACTTCTTCGGCCCCGTCCACACGGAGACGGACCCCCGATCTTTTCTTCCCTCGTCTCAAGAAATATCTGCGTCCACACGAAACCGATGTAGTATACATGCCAGACCAGCATGTGGCGCTGTAATTCTGCCACAGAGATACACTTAAAACGGAGAAGACATGGATTTGCTGCGCGTGGTACACAAACGAACATGGAACAATACATTTATTAATCCTTGTTAATGTTAGCGTTCAGTGTTTGTTCATGTTTTTGTTGCTGTTACGTTATGTAGTGGTGTTTGACTAGGGGCGAGACGTGGGCTGATGACGCCATATTTTCAGAAAATGTACAGATTCGCCGTCGAGAAGAAACGCAAAGGCGGCGTTTTCAAATATATCCACTCTGGGACCCGGTTTCAAAACATCGGTTTCACTCTTCCAAAACGCCAGATCCGTGTGGACGAAAACACCTATCCGCTAAAAAATTTGTGCGCCGAAAAAAAAAAGAGGAAAAAATAAAAATCTCGGACACCCTATCAAATGTCACTGGATAGTGCAGGAAGGAAGAGGAAGAGGAGGAGGAGGAGGCGGCGGAGGAGTATGATGAGGCGCGTCATGACAGAACTTCAAAGAATAATAAAGATTTTTTTTTTTCTGTTCAGTTTTTTGTCTTATTTTTGTTCTTGTACTATATTTTTTGTTTTGTACTATTTGATTGATCTTGAGTAAATAAATAATGTACATTTCTACATTTTGGACTTTTATTTATGTTGCCTAGCAGCTATGGATTTTAATTTTACTATTATAGGTGAACATATAGGTACATATATATGTACGTGCATAGATGTACCTATATAGGTATATGTATGCACATATATATATGTACATATATGTGTAAATATATGTGTGCATATATGTACATATAATATAGGAAAACGGCCAATTTTATATATGTCACATATATTAAAAACCTATATCAAAACCTATATTGAAACATATATGTTTATATAGGTTTTTTCCATGTGGGAATATATGTACACATATGAAATATACATATATTAAATATATCCACATAGAAAGGGAAAACATATATGTACATATATATCTGCCCATATATAAAACCTATTAGAAAACGGAACAATTTCATTTATTGACATATAAAAGTAGCCCATATATTTTATGTATGTATAATAGTGTTTTTTAATATATGTCACATATATAATTTTCAATATACATGAAATATATTTCTTTGTTATGTTCAAAATACAAACTAAACATATATGCATAGCATATTGCTTACATATATGTGACATATATATGTCCCTTATATGTTTTTATATAGGCTTAGTATATATTTTACATTTAAAATGAAATATATATATATATATATATATATATATATATATATATATATATATAATATAATTTTGATTAATGTATATGCAATATATAAATTACATATAAAAACATTGTGTGCACATATTTTAAATGATATGTTCTTATATTATGTATATTACTTGCAAAATATCTTGAATTAATGCATGATATAAACTAAACAAATGTATAAAAAACAAAAAAAAACTAAACATGATTTCATTAATTTCGTACATATTTTTAAATATAGGTTATGGATATGTACTTACAAACATGTAATGCAATGAACATGACATGCCTAAGCCTTAAATGTAAAACGGTGCAGTTATCAAAAAATAAGTAATACAGTAAAAGAGGTAAAACATGAACATTTTATTAAAACATTTTTAATTTAAAAAAGAAAAATTGTTAAGCTGTGCAAAATTAGAAAACTACTGAACACTCAACACACAACTTTTTTAGCCACCCCTAGTTGATTGGTTATATAAAAAGAGCCTCTCAGAGTGGCAGTGTTTCTCAGAAGTCAAGATGGGCACATGCCTTTTGAACAGCACAGATGTGATTACATTATGACTTTTCTTAACTATTATGAAGTAACTGTTTTTTTTTTTTTTTTATGTCTGGCATCAGTGACATCAGTTTTTGCAGCTCTGTCAAACTTTGTTGAAAGCACCAAAAGTTTATTTTCTTTGAATGCTAGTGGAGAACCCAGGTTTACATAGCTGCATAAGTTAGAGAAATGCATTTAAATTAAGAACCCCTAGATTTTTGAAGACAAACACAACTGTATATTATTCTGTATGCATCTGCATATGTAGTGCATGTATGTACTTTCTTACATATAGATATTGATATATGGCTATTGATGAAAAAAATAAAATGTATGTTTTCAAATAGAATTTGTGTAGTATTTGTTTTTTTTTATGAGCCGGTTGAGAAGAGGTAAAATAATACATTTTATAAAAGATTCGAAAATTGGATAGAAATGAAATGTGGATGTGTAGACTTGATAAAAGTTCAAACTGTTCAAATAAGGAAAACGCATGAATAAGGAAACCATAGGCATGTGAAATGTATGTTGTTTGAATAGTTTGGCATATATAAATTAAACATATCGGTTACATATATGGTCAAAACATACAGTATTATATAAATAATAATCATATACATCATATTAATATATGTCAATATACTAATTTAATATGCCAAATTTATATATGTTATAAACCTATATCAACATATATCTAGAGATTTGTATATATGTGATAGCAATATATTGTCTTATATTTAGCATATATGATGGCGTCATTAGCGATATAGGGACATATATGCAGTGTTGGGGAGTAACTAGTTACATGTAACGGCGTTACGTAATTTAATTACAAAATTATTGTAACTGTAATTAGTTACAGTTACTACGAAAAAATGAGTAATTAAATTAATGGGGATGGGGAAGTCGTGGCCTAATGGTTAGAGAGTCGGACTCCCAATCGAAAGGTTGTGAGTTCGAGTCCCGGGCCGGCAGGAATTGTGGGTGGGGGGAGTGCATGTACAGTTCTCTCTCCACCTTCAATACCACGACTTAGGTGCCCTTGAGCAAGGCATCGAACCCCCAACTGCTCCCCGGGCGCCGCAGCATAAATGGCTGCCCACTGCTCCGGGTGTGTGCTCACAGTGTGTGTGTGTGTGTGTGTTCACTGCTCTGTGTGTGTGCATTTCGGATGGGTTAAATGCAGAGCACAAATTCTGAGTATGGGTCACCATACTTGACTGAATGTCACTTCACTTCACTGATTAAAATTACTTATGAAATTTTTAACGATTACAAAGGGGATTACATTTGAATGTTTACACAGATCCACATACAGTTTTAACTGATTTATTTCCCAAATTGCACTGACTATTCTGAGACATACCGCCCTAATAATTTCCAGGATGCGGAAACACAGTCTGGTTCGTACACCGGGAGAACCGGGACAATTCCCGGTGACCTCGCAGCCGATTTTGCCCCACTATTTAATATCATTATTGTATAATTGCCTGCCGAATGTACTAAAGCGATCATTTGCGAATCCGCCAATTGATAATTAAATCTCTAATAAATCATGAATTGTTAGTCATGACTCGCGCGCTCTCCGCGCCTCAGATCAGACTCCGAGTAATCAGAGAGAGAGAGAGAGAGAGTGAGAGAGTGTGTGTGTGTGTGTGTGTGTGTGTGTGGACTGTGGAAGCGCACAGCTGGAGCAGAGAAGCAGAACGTACTCGGTTACTAACGTAACCTCGGTTCCCTGAGATGAGGGAACGAGTACTGCGTAAGCTAGCTTACGCTATGGGAAAAGGTCCCCTTTTCTCGAGAATATGAAGCCAAAAATTATCCTTAATTTTTAAATAATGTAAAACGCAGTGCTGCAGCACAGCAGACCTAAGCAAAGCGGCTCGCGCGCTTATTGGCTGTGCTGTGGCAACTGCAGCAACCTATGGTGAGGCGGCGGAGAGGAACGAACCAATGGGGGCGCTTCGCGCCCATTGGACGTCAGAGCGCGCCAAAATAGGCGTGGTTGGAACTATATAAGCCACCGCTTCGCCATAGGGATCAGGTTTTAAATCGACTGAAGCGATCACCCGGTCCGAGCACATAGCACGGCAGGTTACGCAGTACTCGTTCCCTCATCTCAGGGAACCGAGGTTACGTTAGTAACCGAGTACGTTCCCTTTCGAGAGTACTCTCGTACTGCATAAGCTAGCTTACGCTATGGGAACACAATGTAAAACGCCGTGCGTGCTCGGGAACTTCGACCTGTCACAGCCCGAGGCGAGAGCCCGGGGCTTTATAGCAGGAGTAATCCCAGTCCCAACAGCCAACCTTAGTGAGCTTTATATAGGGAACGAAAAAAGGGGGACGTGATAAGGCTTAGCACGTCTATATAGAAAGTACCCTGGCCTGCAGGGCAGGGACTTGCAGATTATAGAATCTAATAAATGTGGACGGAGAGGCCCAGCCTGCCGCCGCACAGATATCATCCAGTGGTATCCCGCAGGACCACGCCCATGACGAGGCCATACCTCGGGTGGAATGGGCTCTGATGCCGAACGGGCAGTGAAGGCCTTTAGATTTGTAAGCCAGCGAGATAGTGTCTACTATCCATCGCGATAGGCTCTGCTTCGTGGTGGCGAGACCTCGGGTGCGCCCACCAAAGCATATGAAGAGCTGGTCCGACCTCCTGAATGAGGCGGAGCGCGCAATATAGGTTTTGAGAGCCCTGACGGGGCAGATGAAGCTCGCGTTGCTTTCGTCGCTTTGCGAGGAAAGGGCTGACAGCGAGATGACCTGTGCTCTGAACGGTGTTGAGAGCACCTTGGGGACATAGCCGTGTCTTGGTCTGAGAATGACTCTGGAGTCATTAGGCCCAAACTCGAGACAGTCAGCGCTTACAGATAGCGCATGTAAATCCCCCACTCGCTTGACTGAGGCCAGAGCCAGTAGAAAAGCGGTTTTGAACGAAAGAAGCTTCATATCGACAGACTGAAGCGGTTCAAAAGGGGGGCCCTTTAAGGCCTCTAGGACCGTAGACAGGTCCCAGGAAGGGATTGAGGGGGGTCGGGGAGGGTTCATCCGACGAGCTCCCTTAAGGAAACGAATGACCAGTTCGTTTTTTCCCAGTGATAGGCCGGCCACCGGAGCATGAGAAGCTGCAATGGCTGCCACATACACTTTGAGCGTAGACGGGGATCTGCCCGCATCTAAACGCTCCTGTAGGAAGGAGAGTATCTCCGTCACGTCACATAAGTGAGGGTCTAGGTTCCGTGTCCCGCACCAGGTGGAGAACACTGACCATTTCTGCGCGTAAAGGCGCCTGGTTGAGGGCGCTCTGGCTTCCGTAATGGTCTTTAACACTGCCTCAGGGAGGTTCCCGGGTACCCGTTGAGGGACCATACATGAAGGGCCCAAAGTTCGGGGTGGGGATGCCAGAGCGCGCCCTTCAGCTGCGTGAGGAGATCTTTCCGCAGCGGTATTGGCCATGGGGCTGTACTGGACAGCTGCATCAGCTCGGAGAACCAAGGTTGGGTCGTCCAGAGTGGGGCTACTAGCAGCATAGCACATCTGCTCTTCCTGACCCGATCGATGACCTGCGGTAGCATCGCGACCGATGGGAAGGCATAAAGCGGGCGTCTGGGCCAATCGAGGGCCAGCGCGTCCCTGCTCTTTGAAAAATATATTGGGCAATGAGCGTTGTCTTCTGAGGCGAAGAGGTCGACCTCTGCCCTGCCGAAGATGCTCCACATCAACTGAACCGTTTGTGGGTGAAGAGACCACTCCCCAGGGGGAACATTCGCCCTGGAAAGCATGTCCGGGCCCCGGTTCAGGATGCCAGGTACATGCGCTGCCTTTAGCGAGCGCAGATTGTAATGTGCCCATGTCAGAAGACGTTCGGTCAGGGTGTGCAAGGTTTTTGACCTGACACCACCCTGGCAATTTATGTAGGCCACCACTGACATGCTGTCTGATCTGACCAGAACGTGGTGGCCCTTTAAAAATGGGAGGAAAGCTTTCAGGGATAGTTCGACCGCTATCATCTCCAGACAGTTTATGTGTAACAGTCGCTCCGGGCTCGACCAGAGGCCGGAGGCAGACCTGCCCTCGTACAGGGCGCCCCAACCGAGGTTGGATGCATCTGTCGAGACTACTTTCCATTTCGAGACAGCGCCCGTGCTTACGCCTAACTGATACCAGTTGGCTATTTTCCAAGGGGCCAGAGCTGTGATGCAGCCGTGGGTCACCTTGATGCGCGCGCGGCCGGAAATCCAGGCGCGCGCTGGAACACGGTCTCTCAGCCAGCGTTGTAGTGGGCGCATGCGCAGCAGGCCCAGTTTGAGAACCGCAGAGGCTGATGCCATCAGACCTAGCATTTCTTGAAATCGTTTGAGCGGGTAAAGAGACCCGGCTTTGAACGACACGGCTAGATGCTGAATAGTGAGAGTGCGCTGTGACGTCAGACGCGCTGTACATGTCACAGAGTCTATGTCTATCCCCAAAAAGGAAATCCTCTGGCTGGGAGACAGAGCGCTCTTGACAGTGTTGATCGTGAGACCCAGGATTCTAAATTTGCGCGAGTATTTGTTTGGTAGTTAACATTTTGAACGATCGCGCCATAAGCGCTTTGTTCAAACGTCTGAGATCTAGGATGGGTCTGAGACCGCCATCCTTTTTTGGTACGAGGAAGTAGCGGCTGTAAAAGCCTGACTCGCGCTGCGCAGGGGGGACAGTTTCTATCGCCCCTTTTGCAAGAAGGTTTATCAGTTCGGCGCGAAGGACGTGTGTCATTTCGCTTTTCACTTTCGTTTCGACCACGGCGCGAAAGCGCGGCGGTCTGCGAGCGAACTGGAGCGAGTAACCTCGTTTTATTATATTCAAATCCCAATTTGATATGCCGGGGATGGCCTGCCATGCAGCGGCTCGTGCGGCTATGGGTTGAATGTGCTTCGGGCACTGGCCGCCTGTTATGAGGGGACCAGTAGCTCGAGTATGCTGTGCTTGGGACACTGTGGTGACAGCGCTTATTTGTAGGGTTGCGCACTGAGAAGTGGGCACGCGCGCTACATTTAGAGCACCTCCGGCGCGAGCGGGAAGGTGGGCATGAAAGGGGACCCGAGTGTGTTTTTGTGACACTTGGGGGAGTGTGTATACATGTAGGGGTGCGTACTGTGTAGTGGGCACACTGCCTACATAGAAAAAGCTCTTTTTGTGCTTTATTGAGGTCGCCGTGAAAACAGCGTTTGTGTGCAGGCATGCGTGCATTGTAACAGGCTCGTTTACTGCAGTATAGACATCTCCAACCGCCTTTAGTGAGGGAATGGAGGAAGTATGTGAGGTTTCTTGTGTGGTGGTCCGGCCGCAGCGGGACTTAACCACGGTCTTTTCAGCACGAAGGTCAGGAGGGCTTCGGAGGCTCGGGGTTCAGCACAATCCTGGGCCGAGGTCCCTGTCTCTCTGGCGGTTTGCGGCTCGTAGAGCGAGAGCGGTGCTGGGTTTTGGTCGCTGGGCGAGACTGTAAGTCTGGCTGCGATGGCTTCGAGGTCTGAGGGGGCGGCGCATTTCTACGGCGTCCCGCAGCAGAGCTAGAGCGTTTCGGCAGGAAGTGTCTCATTGCTTGTGACGTCTTCTGAGCCTCAGTGAAGCGTTCAGCGAAACCCTTAACCGACTGGCCAAAGAGGCCGGAAGGCGAGATAGGAGAGTCAAGAAAGGCGGATTTGTCGGCGTCTTTCATCTCCGTGAGCGTGAGCCAGAGGTGTCGCTCTAAAACAGCGAGGCTTGCCATGCTTCGGCCGATCGCTTGTGCTGTGGTCTTTGTCGCACGCAGGGCTAGATCAGTAGCGCTGCGGAGATCTTTAAAGTCATAGGTATCTGGGGCAGACTCGTCCAGGTTACGGAGAAGTCTGGCCTGAAAAACCTGCAGCACAGCCATGGTGTGTAGAGCCGAAGCAGCTTGACCAGCGGAGGTGTATGCTCGGCCAGCGAGAACTGAGGTGGTGCGGCACGGTTTGGATGGATGCACAGGCTTCGACCGCCATCCTGCGGCTGAGGGCGGGCAGAGGTGTGCAGCAATTGCCTCCTCGAGAGGGGGGAGGCTCTCGTAACCATGGTCTCGGGCGCCGTCGACAGAGGAGAGCGCCGACGAGACAGAAGTTTTCAAGCGTGCGGAGAATGGGGCTTTCCACGACTTCGTGAGTTCATCGTGAACTTCCGGGAAGAAGGGGGCGTTTCTTTGCGGAGGGGCCGAAGGGCGCCCCTGCAAGAACCATTCGTCCAGCCTGCTTTTAGCGGGCTCGTCTGGAGGAGACCAGTCGAGCTGAAGGTCGCTGACAGCCCTTGTAAGCACGCGAGTAAGCTCCGCGTCGATATCAGCGCGTTGTCCGGTGCAGCTGGGGGCTGTAGAGGGGGGGGGGGTCCGCAATGGAGCCCGACCATTCCTCACTACTGGACGCGGCGAGAGAAAGGCTGTCGTGTCTGTCCTCTTCCGCCTCAGGCGCTCCGAAGGAGAAGGGGGCGCTGGTGAGCAGAGACTGGCGCTGCTCGTCCACGAAGAGGACAGGCGAAGGAGAGAGAGCGGGCGAGGCACGCGGGGAGTGTTCCGGCGTGAGCTCGCGTGTAGCAGTGTGCTCAGGCATTCTCTGATCGCGCCGTTTCTTACGCGGCACTTGAGAGAGAAGAGGTGGAGCGGGTGGAGCATCGTGGCTGGTTTGAGCTAATCGAGCCCGCAGGGTCGATATAGCCATGTTGTCGCACTCAGGGCAGCCGCCCTTGGAGAGTGCATTCTCAGCATGCTCGCGGCCCAGGCAGGAGACACAGAGGATGTGGCGGTCCTCGCTTGGCAGAGGGCCTCGGCAGGAAGCGCAGGCCCGAGGCATTTGAAACAACGCCTCGAATTTTGGAGAAAAAAGTGTGATGCAGCGGCAAACACACTAGCTTTATAAAGGATATAGTCACGCCGGATGGCGCAGCAGGAAGCGAGTGCTGAAGGCGGCGTCGAGATGAAGCACGAGCCAACGTCCTCAGATCTGCGTTGCAGTGCTATCCCGCTGAGAGGCTTTTCGACGGCGTGTAGAGGCTTCTCCGGAGAAGACAGCGAAGTGCAGGTGAGATCGCTGAAGGAGATGAAATCTGATCCCTATGGCGAAGCGGTGGCTTATATAGTTCCAGCCACGCCTATTTTGGCGCGCTCTGACGTCCAATGGGCGCGAAGCGCCCCCATTGGTTCGTTCCTCTCCGCCGCCTCACCATAGGTTGCTGCAGTTGCCACAGCACAGCCAATAAGTGCGCGAGCCGCTTCGCTTAGGTCTGCTGTGCTGCAGCACTGCGTTTTACATTATTTAAAAATTAAGGATAATTTTTGGCTTCATATTCTCGAGAAAAGGGGACCTTTTCCCATAGCGTAAGCTAGCTTACGCAGTACGAGAGTACTCTCGAAAGGGAACTCCTGTTCAGGGTTTCAGGTCAGTTTCATCTGTAAAGATGCTTTTTTGTCTTTGTTTTTTATTTATTTAATCAAGCAGCAGCACGTTGCTCACCAGTCATCACTCAAAATACTATATAAAGGACATCATTATTATCTGTTGTAATGTTACAGTAGTAATTTAGCTGAAAAAAATTCTGATTTTTTTTATAGGTTTAGGGGGAGCTACGACAGACAACAACACAACCCTTACGGAAATTAACATTTTAATCTTTAACTATAAATCCAGAGAAAATGGTTACTATTGTTTAACAGTGATAACCAAAAATGTAAAATTATTTTACAAATGTATTTATTTAAAAATAAATACAAATCCATTTGCAAAAAAAAAAAAAAAAATTAAACAAGGTTATTTGACTTTTATATAGGCTAATAAAAGCATGGTTAATTTTTGTAAGGGAAAAATATGACTCGTGTACAGTATTAGGATTTTTCTATAAAGCTATTGTAGTATTGTAGAGTATTGTATTGTAAAGTATAGTTTTGTTCAATCTTGAGTATTAAAGTCATGAGAGAGATGGATAACAGGGCAAAATAAAGAGACTGAAGAGAAAAATGGAAGTGAAGGTGCAGTTTAGGAGAGAACTTTTAATTATTTTGCATGTCCCCAAATTAAAGATTTAAAATAGATAAAAATAGTTTTGTCCATGAATTTGTTTGTATGAGTTTGAATTTTCCAGTCTGATTTTTTTTCCCAGTCCGCCCCTCCTGTAAATTAATGGCAAAGACATGGTTTCATTTTCTACACATAGGCCTACTAGTGTTTTCAATCTCTGCTGTCTCAATATAGGAGTACATGAGCACATAAACATAATTTCTAGAACTGCTCTGTGTCACTTCATGTGTATTTTACTTATTTTGAGAAAACTATCATCATATACAGAGACAGCAGTTTCAAAAAAACACCAATGTTTCAGGAGTTTAGTACACAGAATACGTCACATGCTTATTAGATAACTGTATTTAAGTTGATGTATATGCTTTTATTTATTATTCTTTAATTTTCACAAATTTAGAAAAGTAATCAAAAAGTACTCAAAAGTAATCAGTGACATTACTTTAATAAAGTAATTGAAAAAGTTACACTACTACTACATTTTAAACAGGGTAACTTGTAATCTGTAACCTATTACATTTTCAAAGTAACCTTCCCAACACTGCATATATGTCATATATTACATTTCCGTATGGGGTTTGTCTACCTGTTGCTTTAATTTTTTCACAGCGAGGGTTGGGAATTAGTGGCCTAGTGTTTAGAGAGTCTGCCTCCCAATCCTAAGGTTGTGGCTTTGAGTCTTGGACCGGCAATACCACAACTTAAGCCTGGAACACACCAAGCCGTCGGGCAGTTTTTGTGCGTTGGCCGACTAAGTTTCCTCAGTGTGTTCCGCACCGTCGGCTGAAATTGGTCCTCGTCGGCTTTTCTTCTGGGCCGTCGGTGAAAGAGGGAACTCTGATTGGCTGTTCAGCTTAGTGAACGATTCAGTGGACGAGAATAATAGCAAAACAGCGAGCAAAGTCAAAACAGTACAGATAGAAGCTGTTCTAATGATATGTCATCTTCCCTGATTGTTCCTTGGCTAATATTTCAATATTAACATGAGAGGAGTGGAATAAAGAAAGTGTTTAGCAGGATTAATATTCAAAACAGTAAGCACGCGCTGCTTTGTTTACGGTTTGTATAACTTCAGCCGGCAGCGTCAGTTTCCCTTTTTGAATGACGAATATATCTGCAGAAATAGACAGTTGTCTCATTTACACGCAGACGCAGAATGCGCATTCTACCTAACAGTCGGCAGTAGCCTAGTTCTCTCGTGTGTTCAAGTGCAGCTTTTTACCCCGACGCGAGGCGACAACACAGTTGGCTTTCATCAGCGCTAGTTCGTCGGCATCGGCTTGGTGTGTTCCAGGCTTTAGGTGCCCTAGTGCAAGGCACTGAACCCACAACTGCTCCCTGGGCGCCGCAGCATAAATGGCTGCCCACTGCTCCAGGTGTGTGTGTGTGTGTGTGTGTGTGTGCAATTTGGATGGGTTAAATGCAGAGAACGAATTCTGTGTTTAAATGTGTTTAAATGTAGCTCAAATAAATTGATTGCACCCAATTTCCTTAAAAAAAATAGTAAGTTCAATTAACTTTTTTTTTTAGTGAAATATAGTTAATATTATTAATAAATAAATATATAAATAGTAAATATATTTACTGTTTATGTATCTATTTGATTAGTTTAATTAGTTATAATAATCTATAGCCCTAAATCATTATTTAAAAAAAATAAAATAAAAAATAAGAAAAATAAAAAAAGTTGTTTCAAGTCTGTTCAACATGATGCAGTCATGTGTGAACGGGAAACCTGATGGCGTTAAAGCAAAAGGAATTGTTTAAATGAAGTAAACTGCATTAAAAATCTTTTTTTTCTTCTTTTTTTTCAGTGAGCAGTGTTCTTTATCATTCCTGTAGAATGTTTAAAAGATTACAAATTATTTTCTACAGTTAAGTAATGGAATTGTCTGTGAAATTACAATCCTGGTGGCTTTCAAGTGTGAGGATGGGCCATCTTCTGCATCCACCACAAACAGATTGTTTTAGCTAAAGAGCTTGCATGGAGGGAAATATTTGAGAGATGTTCAGTTAAATATATTCTCAACATTTATATAGTGTCTCATAATGTATTTACTGTCCATCCTCAATCACTCAAATGTAAATGTGCAATTATTAGGTCTAAAGACAAACTGTATGTCATTCCACTTCCAAACTCTATTGAAAGGTTTGGGAGTACCGTTGGTTCTTTTTTTCCACTTCAAGCACTGGCCTCAACATCAATAAAGAGAAGAGAAAGGTGTTAAAGATCGATACAGCAAGTAAAACACTCATAACACTGGGAGAGAAGGTACTAGAGAAAGTGGACAGTTTCTCCTACCTTGGCAGCATAATTGACAGGCATGGTAATGCGGATGTGAGAATACGAATCAGTAAAGCAAGAGTAGCTTTCCTCCAACTAAGGAACACCTGTCAAATCTCAGAGATCAGCATCAACACCAAGATCAGGGTTTCCAACACTATTGTGAAGTCTGTATTTGCTGTAAGGAGCTGTAGGGTATCAGAGCAAATCAGACATTTTAAGATTCGATCAGATTGGTTTTGGAACAACCCAAAGAGCCAAATTCCACAAAGAGGCCCCAGAAGACAATGTCATAAATCTGTCCACTATACTATGAGTCTGAAGAGAGCCTAACGAACTAGCAGCTTCGAACCGCTTTCAACATATAACAAAAGAACACTTACTGTAAATTCCAGCTTAGAAAGGAGTTTGCCACATTTGGGGCAAGTAACCAAGATTAATGGTCAAAGAGATGCCCAGCATGACCATCACAGATGGACAAAGACATCACCCAGTACAAAGAATAGGCTTCTTCTAGACCCTCCTTCTAGCTCCTCACAAAGCACATCCTCTCATTCACAGAATGACAGAGAGACTGTCTTTAACAGATGTAGATCCAACAAAATGTTCTCAAAAGGGCCTATAAATGAATATCAGTCAAATGCTTATCTCCATATAATGTACAGCATGTATCCCACACATTTGATTAACATTTTCTAATCACTCATTGTGTTTGTCATTTTGAATAACTATTGAATATTCTACAGGTTTATAGTCATATTTACTATGTGTGTGTTTGAATTTTCCTGCTTTGACCATTTCTATCAGTCAGTACTTTGTAAAATGTAATATATTTTTGTTATAGAAATCATGTCCAAAATTATACTCGGATTATAAATTATATAAGAGTAGGAAAATTAGGAGCATGTGACTGATGAGATAGCATGCTGATTAATGTATTGGGATGAGAAACAACACCCGGGCGAAGACATATCTAATTGGTCAAGACATCATTTTGGATGTGTCCATCAGCTCAGTTTATAAACTCAGGACCCCAACACAATTTGCTTTTAGCTTTTTGCATTAGGGCTCTTGGCCATGCTTTTAGCCACCATTTTTGCATTTTTCTAGCTCTGTTTTAGTGTGCTCCAGCCTGCACGCCCGCTGCTACTTGATGATGAGATGAAAAATTATTGTTACTTTTATTCCTTTACTTTAGTTTATTTTCTCTCCATTAAAAGTTTGAGTTCTGAGTTTTGCTTTGCCACAAAGCTGTTTCCAACCTCGAGTGGCTGCGTTAAACTTTTTATATATTTATTTATTTTTTTTTTTTTTTTTTCAAACCCGATTACAAAAAACTTGGGACACTGTACAAATTGTGAGTAAAAAAGGAATGGAATAATTTACAAATCTCAAGAACGTATATTTTACTCACAATAGAATATAGATAACATATCAAATTTAGAAAGTGAGACATTTTGAAATGTCATGCCAAATATTGGCTCATTTTGGATTACATGAGAGCTACACATTCCAAAAAAGTTGGGACAGGTAGCAATAAGAGGCCGGAAAAGTTAAATGTAAATATAAGGAACAGCTGGAGGACTAATTTGCAACTTATTAGGTCAACTGGCAACATGATTGGGTATTAAAAGAGCCTCTCAGAGTGGCAGTGTCTCTCAGAAGTCAAGATGGGCAGAGGATCACCAATTCCCCCAATGCTGCTGCGAAAAATAGTGAAGCAATATCAGAAAGGAGTTTCTCAGAGAAAAAATGCAAAGAGTTGGAAGTTATCATCATCTACAGTGCATAATATCATCCAAAGATTCAGAGAATCTGGAACAATCTAAACTTGAGCAACTTGTCTCATCAGTTCCCAGACATTTGCAGACTGTTATAAAAAGAAGAGGGGATGCCACACAGTGGTAAACATGGCCTTGTCCCAACTTTTTTCCATGAAATTTAAAATCATCAAATTTTTTTCCGCTTAAAATGATACATTTTCTCAGTTTAAACATTTGATATGTCATCTATGTTGTATTCTGAATAAAATATTGAAATTTGAAACTTCCACATCATTTTATTCTGTTTTTATTCACAATTTGTTCAGTGTCCCAACTTTTTTTGGAATTGGGTTTGTGCTTGTTTTTACTCATCAACACAGCAAGATTCATTCTTGGTGAGTTTGTAGGCATTAGCTTTGCAGTTTCCAGTCACTGTCAATATAGTGGATTGTACATACATATGGTTCTTGTTGAGTTTGTAGGCATTTGCTTTGCAGTTTCCAGTCACTGTCAATATAGTGGATTGTACATACATATGGTTCTTCAGAGTTTTAATCAGCTTTCTGAAACCTTCTTTCTGCACTGTTTGAATTCGCACCATGTCCTTCAGTATGTGATGTGTCTCTTATGTCATAAGTAGTACTGGCATCAAATGAAGACTTTATTGATTGCTGAGTGGGAGCCATTCTTGAATACAGGCAAGCGTTGCCTCTGGGAAAATCCGCTGCACACACTGGGTGAATTCCTCATAGTCGTGTACATGCATAATATTTAAATGGTTAAAGTGATTGCTGGTGTTTCCACCTTTGGCTACATCAACATGGCAACACAAATTGCATATTAGTGTTTGTTGGTCAATGTCTGAGATTTTGAGCCCAAAGTAGTTCCATACCACAGAGGTGTCCCCTTCTTTTTAACCAATTCTTCCTTGTGCTCTTCACCATGACTTTCTGCATGTTCTCTAATCTTGTTCACTTGTTACATAAAAAAGAGGTTACATAAACATAAACTTGCGCAGTGCCTGTTGTTAAATATGATGAGTTCGCAAACTACAGTTGCCTGTGCATGCATGTCTGTTGCTGTTGTGTATTTGAATAGGTGGTGTGTGCTATATTAATTTGGACTGTTGCAATGCTCTCTGTGTTTGATTACTAATACCTGTGTAAGGAGTTGGATACAAAAGAGAACAAAAAAGTTGAACATTCAGCCATGATTCTGTATCATCATAAGTAGTGTTAAAAGTTGTGAAGAGTACCACATTACACAAAACAACATAAATTCAAAATTAGAACTCATGAATATGTACTGGTATCCATGGTTTAGTGAAATCCTTATCACGGCACAACATAATACTAGTTCAGACAGAACCACTTTGGCAAGTTATTTGAGTTTATTGAACACAATTTATAGTTGGCTGTATGGTTCCTTATGGGGGTTCTTGCTCCCAAATTAATTGAACATACAAGAGCTTAAACATTAACCCCCGGAACCATTAGCTTGGAAGTACATGACAATTAAGACACTTAATATATGTCTTTAAAAGCAAACAGTGGTAATCGTGTAGATGTGGCTGTGGAACATCTATCCTGTAGCTTGGTTATGAGGATGATTGTCTCTCAGTGAACCTCAGTGAGGTCCATGCCAACCGGGACTTGAAAGCCTTAGTGATCTGAAACAAAGAGACAACAACCAGAAGGTGCACGGTAATCTGTACATGCTTATAATGGGGAGGGAGGGAAAAACAGCAGACCCTTTTCTTTTCGTCCCTCGCTGAGCAATAGAAAAGCAGGCCCCTGTAGTTATAGCAGCAAGGGTGTTCTCCCCAGCGGGAGAAAACAGCAGGCCGTTTTTCATTTTTTGAGGGGTGTTCATCCCTTGCTGAGGGATAGAACAGCAGGCCCCTGTAGTTATAGCAGCAATGGTGTTCTCTCCAGCGAGAGAAAACAGCAGGCCCTTTTCTTTTTGTCCCTCGCTGAGGGATAGAACAGCAGTCCCCTGTAGTTATAGCAGCAAGGGTGTTCTCTCCAGCGGGAGAAAACAGCAAGCCCTTTTTCCTTTTTGAGGGGTGTTCGTCCCTTGCTGAGGGATAGAAAAGCAGGCCCCTGTAGTTATAGCAGCAATGGTGTTCTCTCCAGTGAGAGAAAACAGCATGCCCTTTTCCTTTTATCCCTCACTGAGGGATAGAACAGCAGGCCCCTGTAGTTATAACAGCAAGGGTTTTCTCTCCAGCGGAAGAAAACAGCAGGCCCTTTTTCCTTTTTGAGGGGTGTTCGTCCCTTGCTGAGGGATAGAACATCAGGCCCCTGTAGTTATAGCAGCAAGGGTGTTCTCTAAAAACCGCAGGCCCTTTTCTTTTTGAGGGGTGTTCGTCCCTTGCTGAGGGATAGAACAGTAGGCCCCTGTAGTTATAGTAAAATAGCAGGACCTTTTTTGTAAATGTATGTTTTATATAAAATATATACATTTATGTTTGCTCCTCCCCTTTGTTTGGTAAACCATGATAATTAGGTTTTCCCCTCCCCACGGCACGGGAAATATCAAAGTTCACGCAAAAATTATGTTTTCCCCTCCCCCATGGCATGGGAAACATCAAACTTCTCATGAGAAATATGTCCCATGTCATGTGAACTACTTCAGAAACAGTTATGTTTTTAAAAAAATATCAGCAGGTTAATTTTATGTTTACAGAGTTGTCCCCATTAAATTAGGAAAATTCATTAAATCTGAAGAATTTTTTTTTTTTTTAAATAATGTATATACAGACGTTAAATATTGAATGTTAATAGGAGGGTTAACTCAGTGACTGAGAGCTGGATTTGGACAAATGACGTTCAGTTTTGAACTTTCATTATGCAAGTTGTTATCAACTGTCCCAATGAAAGCTCTTCTAATAACCTCTGTTATTGAATAAACTGCTTGTGATTAAGCTTCTAATAGCCATTTTTATTTGGTTTTCATATATCTTAATAATTTGGTATGAAATGTACTCAAGCTTTTTTTAACTGATTTGTGTATAGATCGTATGAAACAGGAGACAATTCCTTGTTGCTTTGAAATGTTTTACCCTTTTACACATGACATTAGTTAATAATGTAATCATAACTAAAACAATTAAAATGTTCAGTTCAGACATCACAACCACAAAAAAGCATGAACAGAAGCATTCTAAACCATTTCTCTTTGTGTTCTGTGTGCTCTCTATGTTCTCCATCTCTCTCATTTGAAAATTACATCTAAGCAAAGATTTTCTGTCAATTAAATTTTGAGATTTTGAGATTTTGACAGTGAAAGGAAAATGTGTCTGAGACCGATGATAATATTAAGGACCCTGATTATGAGGCATCCTCCTCAAATGAGAATGAGAATCCTAATGTTGACCCTCCTGTTGTTTCTCAACCACCCACAAACCCATTACCTTCCAAAATGGAAAGTTATCATGATCCCGCTCACCACCTGAGCAACAGGGTAGACTTAGTGCTGCTAATGTCATCAAAATGGTTCCAGGGCCCACTTGATATACTGTCAGCCATGTCAAAGATATAAAATCAGCATTTCATCTTTTCATCACACCATCAATTGAAAAGAATGTACTTGATATGACAGTCTTAGAGGGTAGGCGTGTGTATGGAGATGGTTGGAAAGACTTTGATGTGACTGACTTGAAAGCCTACATTGGGTTGCTCATTTTGGCAGGAGTCTACAAGGCAAAAGGAGAAGCAACAGCAAGCCTTTGGAATGCTGACACTGGAAGGGCAAAATGCAGTATGCCCCTGAGGGGGCACATCTTGTAGCTTTTGGTCTCTCAACCAAGGTTGCTGAGATCATCCTTCAATCCAGAACTCCCTCCATGAGGAAACTGTACACCTTGAGGTGGAAACCTTTCAACTCCTGGTGCGAAGACTGCCAGCACGACCCAGTTATTTGCCCAGTTGGGACAGTTCCTGCAGTTCCTGAGTTCCTGCAGGCCCTTCTCTCTGCAGGTTTGACCCACTCCACCCTGAGGGTCTACGTGGCAGCCACTACAGTCTACCGCGCCCCTCTTGGTGGCCATTTAGTGGGCAGACACCCTCTGGTTACATGTTTCATCTGCGGTGCACTGAGGCTGAGGCTTCCGGTCAGAAGAAGTGGTTGATCAGGATGCTATCCTAAAACCTTGAGTCATCTGATCTCCCCACACCATTGGGAGTCAAGGCTCACTTGAACCGAAGTAGGGCAGCCTCCAAGGCCTTCTTGTCAGGTGTGTCTATACAGGACATCTGCAACGCAGCTGGACGGTCCACGCCCCTCACATTCATCAGATTTTATGGTTTAGATCTGCGAGCCACTCACGGCTCTTCTTTCTCTTGCCTCAATTGTGATCCTTGTATATACACTAGGCAGGGACTTGCAAGTCTGGCAGTGTGGGCATTCTCATTCCCATAGCATTTTGGGCGCAGCTCGAGTTCCTGAAGGGGAATGTCCCAGGTTACGTATGTAACCATGGTTCCCCGAAGGGAACGAGACGCTGTGTCTCAGAGCCATACTTCCGGCATCCCTGCCAGAGTTCGCTTCATTCCTAAAAGCTGACGCTCGTTCCGCCTCACGTTCTTTTATAGCTTCCTGGTCGCTACGTCACCCGCCTATGACATCACGCCTATTCATGACTGATTTCACATATTATTCAGAGCTGGTCATGCTGAAGGGCGTTACCATAGCGTTTCGGATGCAGCGTCTCGTTCTCTTCTGGGAACCATGGTAACATACATAACGTAGGATGTTTCTCTTGGGGTCACACTGACCCCACACATTATGTATGTTGCAATTCTTGATAACAAAAAGGCCTGTTATGTGTTCCTTACTGATACTGTGATGGAGCGTCATCTGTAGCTGAATTGCTGTCTTTTTCATCAGAACTTGCTTGCTTGGCCATGTTGGTCAGTTCATGACCCAGCTAACAAAAAAAGGTCCCCAGGACGTCCCCTAAATGGCCTCTGCGAACGTCCCCCGGATGTCAGCGTGTAGGGTATGCTTGACGTCGAGCGGACGTTCGCGAAGACGTCCCCCGGTCATTAACAGGGACGTTCACAGGACGTGCAGTGGCCATTCGGGACGTTTAGGGGACTTTCACTTTAAATCCTCTAAATGTCATTTTATTGTACTTTTAAGCTAATCAAAGACAACAGACACGCTGTATGAAGCAAAATACGTTTATTTTAATTGAACAATTGTAAAGTTGCAGGGCTATTTTCGTGTGTGTGTGTGTGTGTGTTGGTGGATGGTGTGTCCGCATGTCTCTGGTTGTCAGCTGTGGTTAGTCGATGGCATTTCTTCCCATTGTCTTCTAACCTAAAACAACAAAATGAACACATTCAGTAGTGTTATGACTTTATATGTCTAGGACTATTGTTTATCCATTGATAAAAGATTTGTAAAGACTGTTGACAGTTTGGATTTAGACCAAGCGGTCCGAAATTTAGCGGACATATACCTTTTTGCCGCATATAGGCGTCTCAGTGTGTATTTTTACCATATGGAAATTAAATATTTAAGTTCAATATCTGCCAATATTATATACGTTTAATCATTTCAGCTTTGCAAGCTAACGTTAGTTTAGAAAGTGTTCACATAGCCTAACGTCAGCAGCCGCTCGGGACAACTTCAGCAAAGGTTTAAAAAGGTAAACTTCATCAAATGTAAGCATTAGGAGATAAACAGTAATTACGGTAGCTATAATGTCTAATAATATAAAATAATAAATACCTTTTTTGACCTAACAAAAGCGAAAACTCAAGGCCGTGTCTGAGGAAATCACCGGATGACCGTTAACTGTCATTAGCGGCTGAGCGTTGCCATGGATACATGCCGCATGCCCTAAAGTGACGTCATACGCCTTATTCAGCCCGCCGCCATTTTGATTCGAAAACGAGGCTGTGAGGGATAGCAGTCAGCAGCGTTCACTATGGCGTATTGTTGTGTACCGGGATGTCGGTCGTTTAGCCGTCAAAATAAAGAAAATACGTCATTTCACAAAATTCCACAGAACAGAGAACTTCAGAAAAAGTGGATTGTTAAAATTCGACAGGACATTGGACCTAACTTTCAGGTAACAATATTGCATTTATGGAAAAAAATGGACTCTGTACACTAGCGTTAGCCTTTTGGCTAAACGCTAATTTCTAACGCGAGCATGATTATTTTCCTTTAAACGCCTGCATAGAGATCAAATATAATATTTTACCACAACAACTAAGGTCAAAATCTACATTTTGCATAGATTACAAAGAACACAAGAGTGTGCTCGAAACATTTCTCTCCGGAATGTTTTTCAAGAACACTGACTGGAATCAGGAAGCTAAAGGAAGGTTCAGTTCCCTCAGTGTTTACCTGGACTCAACAGCCTAACATAGGCGTCGATTTCGGGGGGGGCGCGTCCCCCCCAGATTTCGTCATGAGTCATTTTGTACCCACCACTTTTTTTTTTTTTTTTTGAAAACCTCGAGTTCTGCTGCTGCGCTGGCTACACGCTTTTCTGTTCATTAAAACTGCAACAACTGTAACATTGGGATACGTTCTAGGTTGGGGGAGGGGGAGTCATCGTGTCACTGTTATTATATTCTCTATATGACTATCGCGCTTCTTTTTTTAAAGAATGTTTTTCAAATGAGTTGACAGTTTGGAATGGACAGTGAACGAGCGGGAACGAGGCTACCTAGTCTTTGCTGGGATTGGCCAGAATTTCTGGCGAATGTATCATAGACGAGCAAGTCATTTAGCCTTCATACAATATCACAAGGTTGCATCCTAGTGCCATGGACTATAACATATCAAAGTGATAACCTGTAGAACAAATGGATGTTGTTGTACACACAGCAAGGGTCTGCAGACCATTGACACAAAGGTAAGACGCGATAACTTATGTTTATTAAGATTTGCTGGTATTATGGCTAGGTCTTGTGCATTTGCACACAAGGGATCGGCTGTTTTAATTCTTCTCTTGCAATTAATGTTACGTTAGACTTCCTTAGCCACCAACTTAATTAGCTAGTTACGGTTTGCGTTCATACAGCAAGTATTGGGGGAGATGATTGTTGAGTAGTCAGTATCTTGTTTAATTATTGCTTGAATCTATTGCTGAATTCTGAAATAGTTGTGATGATGATGAGGAATGGATCAAGTTTTAGTCAAAATGCCTGATGTAGATTGGATGGATGCATGTTGTTGTGAATTGAGAGCAGTCAGATCATGGTGTGATAGTCAATAGTGTTCATGTGCTACACATATTTTTGCTTTTTCAATCTTGATAAAATTTGTAGTGCTTAAGTTGTGTTGTGTGTAGATATGGTAAATTGTACTGGGAATTAAATCAAATTATTACATGGCTTGGTTGAATTCCACTGTAGAATGAAGTCTGTTATTTCTGATCACATTTTTGATCGTGTGATTCCTTTGTCATTGGCTGGTTCTGTAAATCAGCTCTGGACTGAATATTTCAAAAATATTTCAATATAAAAATTTACCTTTTAATTAGTTTCTCTTTGTAATAACATTTGTACTATTAATATTTACAGAATTGTCTGAAGTTTGAGAGAATTAAAACATTCTGCATTTCATAGGAATACAGTTTCATTTGTCATATTTACAGTTTATAAAGATGGTAAATTAAAATCAATAGAGTTTTTCTTTTTTTACAGGGGAAAAAAACTATTTAACAGAGAATGCAATGTATTTACATTTTTAAGGTAATAGTTTATCCAAATCAGAAATTTGGTCATAAATTGCTTAACATAAATTTGTTCCAAACCTGTATTGATTTCTTTCTCCTAGTGAACATAGAAAATACTTTGAGGAATGCAAGTAACCAAACAGTTAATCATTGACTTTTTTTCTTCCATACTATGGAAAATCAGTGCCTATTGCCAACTGTTTTGTTACCCACATTCCTCAAAGTATCTAATGTGTTCAGCATACAAAAATTTATTTATGCAGGTTTGGCACTATCCCTTTAAGAATTAAATACACTTCAAAAGGTAATTTGAGGTTCCCTTTCAAGGGAACTTTGAACTGCTTCCTCTAGGGGTCGCTATGGGGAACACCTCGTCGTGACCCGTGTCTGAAGCATACAATGAAAAAACACCAACGCTTTGGCCGGCGACAGCCTCTGACGTCACTACCGGCGCGACTATAAATAAGCGCGCGGAGAGCACGTCATTTATCTTCTTTGTCTTCATTGACTGTTTTGTTTGAAGCGTGCATTCTGAGAGAACGACCACGGTAAGAGCGATCTTTCTCTGTTTATCATGGCATCCACTAGTAAAGCGTTTAGACAGTGTGTGCATCCGTGTCGGCGTTATTTGACACCTGATGACACACACAGTCTTTGCGTCTCTTGTTTGGGTGAAGAGCACGCACGCGATGTCCTTGAGGGGGCGATCTGCGTGCACTGTGAGCGTTTTTCTATGAAAAAGCTCCGCTCTCGTCGGTCTCTCTTTTCGAGGAAAGAGGGATGGCCGTATGATTCCCGCGGTTCAGGACCCGCCGCTGCTGAGGCACGGAGGAGAATGAGCTCATGGGGATCGCAGATGGAGCTTGCTGAGGAGTTTAGAGAGGGACTTTCCCTTCCGCGCTCTTTGGCGGCAGACGAGAGTGAACTTCAGGAGGAAGATGTATTGTCATTAACCCTTTCTGATACTGAAGTTAGTGCTCTGCCGGGTTCTGCCCAGGAAGAGCAGGAGATGTTTGAGGGTGGCGAAGAAGCTGAGGCTGAGTCTCCTCAATCCTCCTGCCCTGCGTATGTGGAGCTGTTAGAGGTTATGGATCGCGCCACGGCAAAGTTGGACTTGCCATGGAAGCGTGCCAGCAAAGTGACGCCGCGAGGTCATCTCGGTGAGCATTATTTGTCTGACCATAGCCCTCCAGCCCAGGTGAGCCTTCCATTCTTGCCTGATTTACATGCAGAAATTGAGAAAGAATGGAAGAGGCCGTTTTTCTTCTCGCATCCGTCGGTTTCAGCATACGAGTTATACCAATATCGAGGCAATGCGCGAAAACGGCTATGAGAGGATGCCCCCTGTGGAAGAGACGCTAGCTAGCTATCTCTCTGTGGGGGAAACATCCTCTCTTAAATCTCCCTCTTTGCCATCTAAGCCCCTCCAGGATACATCCCGCTTAAATGGCAGAGCATACACAGCAGCAGGTCAGGCTGTGGCTTCGTTGCACACGATGGCAGTGCTTCAGGCTTATCAGGCTGACCTGCTGAAGGACCTGGATGAAGGCGAGGGCCTTTCAGCTGATCAGGTCGCCGAGCTGCGCCGCACCACAGACCTCTCTCTTCGTGCTACCAAGCAGGCCGCCTCCGCCATGGGTAGGTCTATGGCGGCCATGTTGGTAACGGAGAGACATCTGTGGGTGAACCTGGCAGACATCGGGAGGAAAGAAAGGGGCTTTCTTCTCGATGCTCCGGTCTCACCTTCCTAACTTTTCGGAACCTCCGTTGAGACAGTGGTCGAGAAGTTCAGGGAGGCAAGGGCGCGCTCAGCTGCCTTTAAATCCTTCATTCCACGAAGGTCCAGGTCCGAATCCGTACAATATAGGGGTCCTGGCCCGTCTCGATCTGAGGATCAAAGATGGGCGCCGAAGGTTAGTGTCGCGGCTCGCGCTCCTCCCCCGCCTAAGGGCAGGGGCAAGAGGAATCACGGGTCATGAAGAGGTAAGCAGGGTCTGAGGGATGTGATTCAGACGAGGCAGCGTTCTCGTCCGGATCGGAGTGATACCTAGTAGTTACTCACTTCCTTTGGATGTTTTTAACTTCTGTTTTTATTCTCCCCTGCCTAATTCCCCTGTAGCCACCAGCTCTCCACCTGATCGAGGTTAGGTGGAAAGTTTCTCACATAACAGTCTCCTATCTTGGACCTATGATGTTTTTGGTTGGTCGTATATTCATAGTAACCACCTTACTGACGGTCCGGACCAAAAGGGGGCGCCCCGTAAGCGGGACTCCAGTACAGGAGGGTGGGTGAGTATGTAACCCTTTATCTGCGTGTGGGAGGCAGGTGCTCTGCGGTTGTCCATCCCACACCCCCTCCCGAGGAGCCTGGCTGATCGTCAGAACTGGCACAGCACTGCAGGGAATTTCATGGATGTCCGGCCAGGTCACCCTGAGGGGCCGCCTGGCCGCTTGGCGCATCCGGCAGGATGTCCGGCCAGGTCACCCTGAGGGGTCTCCTGGCCGCCTAGTGACGTCCAATGGGAAGGTGGAGGTGGTAGTTACGGAAGTCTTTCTGTATGTACTGCCTCAGGTTATGCTCCCCTCGCTTGAGGTTTGGAAAATTGGAGCTGGCCTCTTCCGTGTGATCCAGCGCCTCTGCGATGCTTAGGAACCTTTCAGTACACACGCTAAGCCTGTGTACTTTCTCAAAACCACATGGTGGTCAGTGTGCACGTGAACACTTTGCGCACTGTCTGAAATCCACGTAAGTGGTAAGTGTGCACGCAAGACTCTGCACACTTTCTGAAATCCTGTACCGTAGGGGCTCCGCTTCATTCCCTTTCTTAAGATGATTAGCCCTGGGTTCCTTGGGCTTCATTCAACCAGTGTGTATTTGTTATACACCTCAAGCATCGCTTTCCTCAACATGAGGGGCTGTTTGGGCAATTCTCGTGGTAATTTAGCAGCCCTCCCCTTTTCCAAAAGAAAAAAGGTCGCCTATAAGCGTGCTACTCTGAGCTCGGAGTCCTCCTCTCATAGGAGACGGAATTCTCATTTTTTTCACCAGAGCGCTCAAGTATTACATACTGTTTTTGAGATGCACGGTGAGAGCAGACATCCTGTCGAGGCAGGGGCTGAGGCTCGGGGAACGGCACCTTCGCACCAAGGTGATGAAGCAGAGTTGGAGAGGTTGGCCAGACTTGGGTGGATCGGTTTTGCGACACGAGCGAGCATCGCACTATCCCCTCTGGCTTCCTCCGACTCATCCAGCTCCACTGGGGCTGGATGCCATGGTACAGGCGTGGCCGAGGCTTCATCTGTACATTTCTTCCTCCAATTGCTCTGCTTCCGGGCCATTCCATCTACGAGCTGCCACGAGAGCCCCTCCTTAGAAGAGTATTTGTAAATCCTATGCTATGGTAAGTGTGCACGTGAAGTCTCTGCACACTTTCTGAAATCCACACTGTGGTAAGTTCGCACGCTAGTACTCTGCGCTCTTTCTAAAATCCTATATGGTGAAGGCTTCGCGTGGCTGCTTCGTGCCCTTTCTTGAGTCGGTTAGAGCCCCTTTCTTTTGGCAAGTTTTTTTGTGAAAGCTAGCGGTAGCCCCTGTGTGACAGGCAAGACTTGGTAAGAACATGCTAGGTTCTTAGCCGAATCCCTTTAAAGGAATCTTTCGTGATTCCAAGCCGTCAGCTCTACCCCGGGCCGAGGCCCTACAGGTAAGTTGGGTATGTAGCCTAGGCCTCTGGCCGTAAGGGATAATGTCACGGACAGCCCTCTAAATGTCCCAGGGGCAACTCCCATGGAAATGGTAGAGTTGGTACTTAGTGTTTGCCATGGTTCTGGCCTGCACTCCCCTCAGCATGGCGGCGTGGGTATACTGTTCCCCATAGCGAAGTTTCCTTGAAAGGGAATGTCTCAGGTTACGAACGTAACCTTGGTTCCCTGAGTAGGGAACGAGACACTGCGTCCTCTAGCTTCCTAAGCCATGCTTCGGACGCAAGATTCAGACGAAGAAGTAAATGACGTGCTCTCCGGGCGCTTATTTATAGTCGCGCCGGTAGTGACATCAGAGGCTGTCGCCAGCCAACGCGTTGGCATTTTTTCTCATTTAAAGCAGGCAGCCAGCAATTCCAGCCTTATGTGTCTCTCTCATGGAGCCGCATGATGCTGATGCGAGCTGCGAGACGTGACCTGACGTGTTCACTGCTCATTGGCCAATCAGATTCAAGTTCTAGCCTTGAAAAGCGGCCTCATTACAACTGCAACGAAATTCAATATGTTAAATAATAAAATATCTAAGCGTAAAGGAGGGGCCGAAAGTTGAGAGAGAGAAAACGACAAGCACTTGAGGCAGATGCCACCAAATGTGTCAAGATAAATAAATTATTTGTTGGAAGGCAAAAGACTTCAGTGAAGATGTCAGCAGGGCGGGACTTGACTGCTGAGGTGAGACAGAAATGTAATGATACACGTAGGCTACTGCATTGTTTTGTTTCAAAAAGTTAGGATATTTCTGCTGTAATATGCCACCACTCACTGATCTAATAAATGATATTTAAAATTCTCAGCTCTCAGGTTCTGTCCATTTTATTACAAAATTCAGACAATACCGTTTTGGCGTTAGAAAATGTGACGTGACAGATCGCTTTAGCGCCTCAGTTCAAGTTAACCGATCATCTGTTACTTTCAAACAACGCGCACTCCAATGTCATGCAGCTTTTAAAGACACTGTGTGACAATATTTGCTCTCTCTTGTCCGCTTAACCCATCAAGGAGAAAGTAAGCCAAAGGGATTTTCCAAGATCAATTAACAGCTACAACCATAAGGACCAATGCATCCTTGGCTACTGGTAAAGAGTCATCAACTTTGCCACATCCTACATCAACATACCCATGGAATTTCCCTTCAGCATATTCAACATGCTTTCTAATGGCCATCTCATCCATCATAAGGGCACAAACAGTCTCCTTTCCTTCCGTCATCCACCATCTTTCCTTCCGTCCTCCACATGGGATTGTAGGGCAGCGAATGATGCCTCTGTAAAGCCTGGGTCTGCAGGAATACTGCTGTACCAAGACCTGATTGTTTCAGGATGAGGCAGAACACAATCAAAGCTTTCACGAACAAACTGATAAGCTTTTGGAGAGTAGAAATGGAGAGTCATGGCAAAAGATCTCAAATTATCAGAGATTCTTTGAGATTTAGTCTTGCACTTGGCCCTTGTAAGAATTTCTTTAGCAACACCGCTAAAGGAAGCCTCCAGCATATCAGCACAGCTGGTGTAAATAAGCAGCTTCTCTTTCAGATCAGTGACAACTGAAGAAAGAGACTTCACTTTCTCTTTCAGTCTTCTGACTCTCTGCGTTTGAAGCTTCAATTTTTTTCTTGTAAGGACGCAAGCTACTTTGACCAAATGACACCTTCCTCTTTAGAGGACTGTGGGATTTTTTCAGTGTGTATGCACCATGATCTGCAGAATGGCTATGGCTGCAGCTGGCTACACTCATCTCGACTGTCAGTGGTTCACTGCGAGTGCAACTGATGTAATCATGGTCATGACTGAAGTTCCTGCATTTAACAGCTTGTGTGTTAGAGTCAGTCTTACTTACCGTTGTGTTCTTACTGACTCTGGTGTGCCTCACCTTGACCTTTGCCTGGCAATGGGGGTAGAAGATGGTTGGCACTGCGTCTGCTTTAAGGGGGTTTCGTCCCTTAACAGGGATGAAACAGTCCTGGGTGAAGTGAAGGGAGCAGAGGCGAGAATACTTCTTTGGTCTCCAGTTCTTTCTCTTGACATAGTGTATCCACTGCTGCAACCTGTCTTTGTCATTGAAGGGGAACCTGACAAGAAAAAAGCATATCACATTGTTCAAGAAAATGAATTAAATGGAAATGAATATCATTTACATTTAATGAATTTCATGTCATTCAATTCATCCAATGAATTAAATGGAAATTAAACCAAAAGGATGAGAAGTGATGGATTGTTTTTTTTCTCATAAAATATCTGCATGCCATGCTACCCAAAACCCCCCCCCCAGTTGAGAATCAATTGCAGTGACAATGCAAAAGCTGATCTGTCACTCACAACCAACCAAAACAATAAAATGTGGCTGTGGTGGTATATTAAAATTAAAATATTTTGATCATAGTAATTTCTCTACCTTTTCCCCTATACATAACAGTAGGCTACCATATTTCACTACTGAATTATGGGTAGCACTTTATTTTACAGTCCTGTTCCTCATGTACATACTATGTACTTATTATAGTAATTACAATAACTATGTAATAACTAGGTACTAACCCTGAACCTACCCCTAAACCTAACCCTACCCCATGTAGTTACCTTGTATTACCAGAACTTTCTTAGATAAATACACTGTAAGTACACTATAAGTACATGTTAGTACACGTACTGTAAAATAAAGTGCAACCTAATTATGACACACAGCTATAATATTTTGTACTGTACTTACATTTAAATTACTGCAATGTAAAATGACAGATAGTTGCTTTCCTAGGACTATTAGGCCATATTAGGTGGCAAGTACCTAACACTAAGTGCAATTATTAGATTTATTGTTGTTTTATTGACATCTTTCCTGAAGTCATTTAAATATTGAAAATATGCACAATATTTATGATGCAAGTACAACAGTGACATTCTTACAGTGAAGTGCACTTAAACAATAGATAGAACTCAGTGTCTAACACTGCATACACACAGTATTAAATTACTGTATTCAATTCTGTTAAAATAGGGGAAAAAAACTCTGCATTCTGTGTGTTATTACATACAATTTTCATTTTAGGCCAATAAAGTCAGTAAAGGGGAGGCCGTGCCCTACTGGTTAGGGCTTTTGGGCTTGTAACCGAAGGGTTGCCTGTTCAATCCCGACCAGTAGGAAAAATGTGGGTGGGGGAAGTGGTACAGCACTGCTCTCCCATGCCCACATCCACGGCTGAAGTGGTCTATCTAAAAAAAATTAACTGAAAATGTGTTTGTTTGTGAAAATGTTAACTTTTTACATTTCAAAATATATTTCAAATGAAACAATTTGCAAAAGTTAAAACATATATGAAAATATATGTAAACATATTTACATATATTTAACTTAAATATATTTATTGGGCCAATTTCAAATATTTGCATATATTCCAAAAATATATTTCAAATATATTTCTTTTGTGTATGGGATATGACACACACACCCATATGAATATGCACGTACAGACATGTGCATGCACAAACACACAAATTATGCACATACACTGCCTATATTAACAAATATATATGATTGACACAGCCATTCATTTAAAATAAACCTGTTGTTGTGGCATATCACTTAGAGTACTATTAGTTTTTGGACTTGGTTTCTGAATTGCAGGTGTTTGAGTTCGTGACCTATGGTCATGACTGCAGCTGGCTGCTGATGAGGCCGAAACCAGCACATCCACCTCCGGTTTCACAGACAATGCTTAAGCCTAGCCCCAGACTAAAATGTAAATCTGAGCTGGGTCAGCTGAAAGAAACTGGCACTGACTGATCTTAAAATATATCAGAGCATTTGTTTTGGCTCAAGATGCACACCAGTAATGTGTTTTTTAAGGCATGTTTACGGAAAATTACTTAAATGTCCTAACTGAACTATGGCCTAATCCTGACTTAGTCTAAGCCCTGTCTGTGAAACCAGGCCCCAGTGTATTTAATTTTAATTTACACTATTTTATATCGACAAAATATAATCTATATTTTACTTATAGCATTTTATAGAAAATAAACATGATTGAAATCAGATGCTCTTACTGTACTTTTACTTAAGTAACGTTATGGTTTTCAGGTAATGTTACCCTTTACACCTCTGCTTAGGCCTATATAATGATGATTCAAAAATTCATAATCTTGCATTATACAGATGGAGAAAGTGTACTTACCTGAAAAAGCTTAACTCGGAAGAACAGACTTGCCTCTTAGAACACATGTATGCTACACGACAAGACATTTTCGCACGAGGGAAAATATGCTAGCAACAAGTAAATTGAAGTAAATAGGAAGATGAAATCACGAAAAAAAGGCAACAAACAGTTAACACGCTGAATTAACAAAATACCACCTATAACACAATACTTAGATGTCTTGAATGATGATCAGAAGTTTCCAAGGTAGAAGTATCACGGCTTTCCAGAAATAAGGGCTCAGACTAGCCAGGTGTATATAACGTTACGTTAAGTGCAAGCAAGCTGAACTCGAACGCTCAATGACGCATCAGAATAAACTCACATATGTCTGTGTGTGTGTGATTTTGGAACTCAAATCGTATTGTATAGTAATAACATAATATAATATAATGACATAATATAATATAATAATATTATAATAATTATATATCATATCATATTACGCTATATATAATTACAATATGACATCTTACATTAAAACATTATAGGCCTGACAAAAGAAGTGGCTAAAATCGACTTTTATTATCGACTATTTTTGGATTGTAATCGTTTGCCTATCTGCAGTACTTAGTCGTTTTAGTTAGTTAGTTTAGTTAGCTTATTTTGAACACACACACACACATAATATATATATATATATATATATATATAAATAAATAACAGATAACAAAGAACATGTACAATCAAAGCCTTCTTTACAAGAATTGAACCTCTTTCCTTGAAGTTCTTGATGATCCTATAAATTGTTGATTTAGGTGCAATCTTAGTAGCCACAATATCCTTGCCTGTGAAGCCATTTTTATGCAACGCAATGATGGCTGCACGCGTTTCTTTGCAGGTCAGCATGGTTAACAATGATTTCAAGCATCACCCTCCTTTTAACATGTCAAGTCTGCCATTTTAACCCAATCAGCCTGACATAATGATCTCCAGCCTTGTGCTCGTCAACATTCTCACCTGAGTTAACAAGACTATTACTGAAATGATCTCAGCAGGTCCTTTAATGACAGCAATGAAATGCAGTGGAAATGTTTTTTTGGGATTAAGTTAATTTTCATGGCAAAGAAGGACTATGCAATTTATCTGATCACTCTTCATAACATTCTGGAGTATATGCAAATTGCTATTATAAAAACTTAAGCAGCAACTTTTCCAATTTCCAATATTTATGTAATTCTCAAAACTTTTGGCCACGACTGTACACTCATTTACATCCTTCTCTTCACTCTCTGAGGCAGATGTCTCCAAACTCATCCTTTCTAATCATCCTACTACTTGTCCACTTAATCCTATTCCATCTCATCTCCTTCAAGCAATTTCTCATGCAGTTGTACCTGCACTCACTCACATCATTAACACATCCCTCCACATTGGTGTTTTTCCCCTCCTCATTTAGACAGGATCGTATAACTCCACTACTTAAGAAACCAACCCTCAACCCATCTCTTTTAGAGAACTACAAACCAGTTTCCCTTCTTGATTTGATTTGATTTGATTTATTTGGCAATATATTTAAAACAAGTACAATCAAGCCCAAAAGACCAATTCATACACATCTTTAAAAAGAAACTGTCGAGGATAAAATACACAAAAAAGCCATAGGTGTCACACACCTGGACTCATTTTGTGTGTTTTTTGCCCCTGTGACCCAGTTTCTGTCTCTATGTGGTTTGATTAGTTCCCAGGTGTGTCTATTCTATTTCCCCATGTGTTCCATGTCCCTGTTAATTTAGTCATGCCATCCACCTGTGTTTTCCCATTATCGTTTGTACTTAAGCCATGTCCTTTCAGTTCTGTTTTGTCGGGTCTACTCGTCTACTCGTCACGTGTCAACTTGTCTACTTGTCCGCTTGTTACCTGTTACTTGCCACTTGCCACTTGCCACCTGTTATTTACTACTTACCTTGCCCATGTTTGATTTAATAAATCCTTGTTTCGTTTATCCCTCGGCTATGTGTTCCTTCCAGCAGCGTAAGCCGTGACAGAAGACCCGACCTAAAAGTTAAAAACTGCGTGTTTTCCCTCCGTTTTGTTTTCCGTTTTTTCACAGTCTTTTTCTTTCCGCAGTGTGTCATGGATCCCCTCTATCGCCCCGAATACCTCCTCCTCCTGCTGGAGCAGGAGGGACTGTCTCTCGAGGACCATACCAGACGGTTTCTCTGGATAGCTAATGCCACCAGCTACCCGGACCACGCGCTCTGCACCTTTTATCACGCCAGCCTGAACTCCAGGTGCAGAGCGTTGTCGCCCGAAGATGGTCCTCGGGAGGATTTCGCCACATTTATAGAGTGGAATCTGGTGAGAAATGGGTCACCTCTCACGGTCGGCCCAATGGAGGATCTCGCCAGGTCCACTCTGGACCCAGAGCCCAGCCTACAATCTCCCCACGGTACGAGGCATAAGCCACCGATGACGGAGAGCCAGAGAGCAACCCGTCAGACCAGGTGCGAGAGCCGGCGACACTGCCCACCACGAGGGAGCAGAATGTGGAGCGCCAAGTGGGTCAAAATGAGGGGGTTTCCGATTCACCTATGCCAGATCCTCTGTTAAGCCCAGGTAGGGCTCCTGATCTTCTGTTAAGCCCAGGACGGGCTCCTGATCCTCTGTTAAGCCCAGGACGGGCTCCTGATCCTCCTTTAAGCCCAGGACGGGCTCCTGATCTTCCGTTAAGCCCAGGACGGGCTCCTGATCCTCCTTTAAGCCCAGGACGGGCTCCTGATCCCCCGTTAAGCCCAGGACGGGCTCCTGATCCCCCGTTAAGCCCAGGACGGGCTCCTGATCCCCCGTTAAGCCCAGGACGGGCTCCTGATCCCCCGTTAAGCCCGGGACGGGCTCCTGATCCCCCGTTAAGCCCGGGACGGGCTCCTGAACCCCCGTTAAGCCCGGGACGGGCTCCTGAACCCCCGTTAAGCCCGGGACGGGCTCCTGAACCCCCGTTAAGCCCGGGACGGGCTCCTGATCCTCCGTTAAGCCCAGGACGGGCTCCTGATCCTCCGTTAAGCCCAGGACGGGCTCCTGATCCTCCGTTAAGCCCAGGAAGGGCTCCAGCCCCAGAGCTTACTCCAATGCCTGCTCCTCCAAAATTCCCACCCTCCCACCCACTCCTGCCTCCTCCTCCGCTGTCGTCTGGCTGCCCCTCTGCTCGCCCTCAGCCTACCATCATTGTGGTGCGAGCTCAGCGGGACCGCCATCCTCCAGCGACGCCTTGGTCGGCGTCTACCTCACCGCCACCTCCAGCCTCTGAGGCCTGGACTCCGCCTCGGCCCGTTGACCCGTCGGCTCCACCATGGCTCCTAGATCCTTCCTCTCCGCCGTGGCCCAGCAGTTCGCAGGCTCTGCCTGGCTCCCTCGTCCCTCCGGCTCCGCCTTGGTCTGGCGTCGTCCATCCTATGCCTCGGGACACAACTCCTCCGGCTTCGCCTCATCCCTCCATCCCTCCGGCTCCGTCAGGCTCCTTCATCCCCTCGGCTACACCTCAGTCCTCGGTCACTCTGGCCTCACCGCGGCCTTCCGGATCCACATCGCCGCATCAGTCACCAGAGCCATCAGTTCCGCCTAGGACCTCCGGCTCCTCCCCGTCACCCTGGCTCTTCGGCTCTCTGTCTCCGCCTCGGGCTCCTCCTCCACTTGCTCCGTTGCCGTGGGTCGAGTCCCTGGAGTCGGTGACCATTCCTCCTCCATGGCTCCTTCCACCGTCGGCCCCACCTTGGGCCGTTATGGCTGTGGCCTGGGTCCTGCTGGGTACCTCCTGCTTCAGATCCTTCCTGTCTCCTCCCTGGCTCCTCCCTCCGTCATCTCCTCCCTGGCTCCTTCCTCTGTGGTCCCTGTCTGCTGGGCCCCTCCTGGGAGGCTGTCCTCCACCGGAACCTCCTCCCAAGTTCCCACCCACGCCTCCCTTTGTTGTTTCTACGGTGCGAGGACGCACCTACCGGGAGGGGGGAGTACTGTCACACACCTGTACTCATTTTGTGTGTTTTTTGCCCCTGTGACCCAGTTTGTGTCTCTATGTGGTTTGATTAGTTCCCAGGTGTGTCTATTCTATTTCCCCATGTGTTCCATGTCCCTGTTAATTTAGTCATGCCATCCACCTGTGTTTTCCCATTATCGTTTGTACTTAAGCCTTGTCCTTTCAGTTTTGTTTTGTCGGGTCTACTCATCTACTCGTCTACTTGTCACGTGTCAACTTGTCTACTTGTCCGCTTGTTACCTGTTACTTGCCACTTGCCACCTGTTATTTACTACTTACCTTGCCCATGTTTGATTTAATAAATCCTTGTTTCGTTCATCCCTCGGCTCCGTGTTCCTTCCAGCAGCGTAAGCCGTGACAATAGGCTTATTTCCATTGTGGTCCTCAGAATTTAAAAATGGACGAGCAGTACATAATGGGAATGAGATCAACACAACACAAATCATCATACATATAATACCTCAAACATCATTAAAAACATTTTTTAACTTTTCTTCTAAAAAGACCTTCTTCATGAATTTGTTTTAAGCAATCAGGCAATTCATTCCAAGCAACAGCGCTAGAATACAAAAATGAATTCTTCCCATTTTAACTCTTATACCGTCACAAGTATATATTGTTTATCCTTGACCTTGTAGAAAAACTATGAATATCTCTTATGAAAACATAATAGTCACACAAATACTTTGGAACATTTCTCTGTAATATTTTATACACCATCATCAACTTAAGAAAAATTACCCTCTTGTCCACTTTTAAAAACCCTATTTCCCTAAAATGATTAGTATTTAAATGCATTTGTGGATGAAGCCATAGAATAATTCTACACAACTTGTTCTGAGTAGTCTGTAATTTAATTTCACTCGTTTTGTAGAGCCACTATACCAGAAAGTTGCTGCATAATCAAAATGTGCTTGCACTAATGCACCAGCTAACATTTTTAAGGTTTGAGTATCTAAGTAAGCAGCCTGTCTTCCTAAGAATTTTATTCGATTACATACTTTAGAATGAACTTGAACAGCCATACTATCCCCAGTTAATTACATCCAAAATACATCCTAAATATTTCACTTCTTGCTTAGCAGTAATCGTCAAATCTCCAGCCCTCACTTCTAATTTGGAACATTTTCTCAATTTAGCCGCAGAACCAAATAAAATAGCTTCAGTTTTGCCTAAATGTAAAAACAGTTTATTTTGAAAAAAAACAGTTGGATACTTCTGCAATCTCTCTACATAATTCACTTTCTATTATTTCTTTCTTCTCATCAGTAACAATTATTGTTGCATCATCAGCATATAATAGAAGGTGGCTAGAACAAGCCGTTTTTAGATCATTTATATATATTAAAAAAGTAAGGGTCCCAATACGCTGCCTTGTGGTACACCACAAGAAATGGGTAAATTATCTGAAAACACTCCGTTTAAATATACCATTTGACACCTATTTGAAAGATAAGAGCTAATCCATTTATATGCTTTAGAGTCAAAACCCATAGCATTTAATTTTAATAACAAAATATTATGGTCAACTGTGTCAAAGGCTTTCTGTAAATCTAGTAATACCATCCCGCTTAATTTACCTTTATCCAATTCTTTCTTTATGTAATCTGTAAAATACAAAATTGTTGTCTCAGGGGAGTGCATCCTCCTAAAGCCAGACTGAAGTTCATACAAAATATTACATTTAAAAATATATTCTTCAATTTGGTCAAATAAAATCTTTTCAAACACTTTGGATAAGGAAGATAGAATTGACACAGGCCTATAATTATTACACTCAAACCTACTCCCTTTCTTAAAAAGGGGGAAAACTCTTGCTTGTTTTAATTCATCAGGTACCTTAGCTTGGCCTATAGAGAGATTTAAAAGATGAGTGACCACAGGGGTTATAAAATTAGCTGAATCTTTAATAAACCTTGCTGGAATATTATCTAAACCTGTTGCTTTATTGCATTTCAGATCTGTTAATTTCTTATAAACTCTAGTCTCATTTACCTTATTAAATGAAAAACCTTCCTTAAGTGACACCACAATTAGCATAATACTCCTTAACTAATTTGTCATTATATAAACCGGTCTGGACTGGTAACTCCTTTATCAAATTGTCAGCAACAGTAGTAAAGAATCTATTAAAACAGTTGGCTACTTCTTTCTGGTCTGTCAACAATTGATCATTAACTTTAAGACTAATTCTAGAACCTTTACTCTTAGCCCTTTTCCGACACCCTAAATCATTTAAAACTCGCCATAACTTTTGAGAATCCTGCTTTACTTCACTAATCTTATTCTTAAAAAAATTTTTTTAGCGTCTTTAATCTTACATCTTGTCTCATTTCTTTTATGTTTAAAATTTTCATAGTCATCATTATTTCCATTCCTTCTAAATGCTTTTAAACTATCATTGTGTTCCTTAATATCTTTCAAAATACTATCTGTCATCCAAGGTTCTGTTCTTTGTTTAAATCTTATCTCCTTGTAAAGCGCAACTTTGTTCAAGACTTTCAAGAAATTGTTCTTAAACTTATCCCAAGCTATATCCACATCATCACACTGTGTCACCTCAATCCAATTAATTTTACTAAGTTCTTCAACAAAAAATTGTGGATTATATCTTTTAAGCGATCCAATTTGTAATGTATTATGTTGCCTTATGGCCTCTCTCTTTAATTTCTTAATTACATAAACCATATTATGATCACTTAATCCAGCCTCCAAAACACCACTTCTGAAAATCTTGTAATTATCTGAAACTAATATACAATCAATAATTGTTCTACTTTTAGGAGTAATTCTAGTAGGATCAACAATAATTTGTTTCAATGCATATGACTTACAAAATGAACTAAAATGTTTAAACACTGACAAATCCTTCTTCAGCATATCTGTATTTAAGTCACCCAAAATGATTAACTCTTGACCTAAAACATAATTTGACACATTTAAAATCTCATCGAGACTCTCATAAAAGTCACTTTGATCAGGAGGACGATAGCAAATACCAACCAAAATCGGTTTACTCTTCGGCAACTGAATATCCAGCCAAACTGCCTCGACTGCAGTATTTGCAAAGTCGTTTCTCTCTTTGAACATCAAATCTGACCTTGTATATGCACATACACCGCCTCCTTTTCGATTATCAATCTTTTCTTAATAAGCAATAATTGTCTATATGAATCTCTGCATCCAGTATCGAAATCATCAAGCCATGTTTCACTGTAGCTGAACAACGCCACATTAGATTCTTGACATAAATAACGAAGTTCACTTATCTTTGGAAGCAGACTCCTGACGTTGAGATGAACCATGTGCAGACCTTTCATTGTCCCAATAGACCGAAGATCACTGATTTTGGACGTTGTTGATTTTGAAAGAAGTTGTATTTCATCATTCACAGAAGATTTACTCGACCGAGTCCTCAGCATCCTGCCTCCATTCTCCGTCATAGAGAACATATCAGACACACCATAGTCCTTTCGACATAAATCTCTTGTTTCATTACAAGGACGTAAATCGTTCCACTGATCCGCCATCAGGCTCCATTCGACACCAATTTCCGAACGCCGACATTGCTCCGCACCTAAAGCCCGATGGCCATCCAAAAGTTTGGCAAACTCCTTCACCACCTTTGCACGAACAAGGCCCAGGACATTTATGTATGTCTCCCGACACAAGTAGACACATTAATATGATTAATAAGTCACTTAACTGTCTTTTTTGGCCACGTCTTTGTTTCTTTGAACATGTAATCCATGGACGAAAAATCTACATATAGATAACATTCTTTCCAAAACCGAGATGTTTACATCCACATCTAGGTTGCTTAATTTCAATATTAAAATGAAAATTAATATTGTCCACCTCATTAAAATGCAATAAAAACGTATAAAATAGTGAGAAGATGAGTAGTGAGACTCATTAACACTCCACACTCCACACCTGCCTGCCGCCATCTTGAAAACTTGAAACATCCCCTTCTTCCTTTCATTGCAAAAACACTTGAATGAGCTGTGTTCAACCAAGTCTCTGCATTTCTCACACAGAACAACCTCCTTGACAGCAACCAATCTGGCTTCAGAAGTGGACATTCAACTGAGAGTGCCTTGCTCTCAGTTGTTGAAGCCCTAAGACTGGCAAGAGTGGAATCCAAATTTTCAGTACTTATCCTGCTTGATCTGTCCGCTGCCGGGAAGTCGTGGCCTAATGGTTAGAGAGTTGGATTCCCAATCGAAAGGTTGTGAGTTCGAGTCCCGGTCCGGCAGGAATTGTGGGTGGGGGGAGTGCATGTACAGTTCTCTCTCCACCTTCAATACCACGATTTAGGTGCCCTTGAGCAAGGCATCGAACCCCCAACTGCTCCCCGGGCGCCGCAGCATAAATGGCTGCCCACTGCTCCGGGTGTGTGCTCACAGTGTGTGTGTGTGTTCACTGCTCTGTGTGTGTGCATTTCGGATGGGTTAAATGCAGAGCACAAATTCTGAGTATGGGTCACCATACTTGGCTGAATGTCACTTCACTTTCACTTTCACTCACTTATGACATGGTTAACCACCAGATCCTCCTATCAACCCTACTGGCAAAGGGCATCTCAGGAACCACACTTCAGTGGTTTGAGTCTTACCTATCAGATAGTTCCTTCAAAGTATCTTGGAGAGGTGAGGTGTCCAAGTCACAACATCTAACTACTGGGGTGCCTCAGGGCTCAGTTATTGGACCACTTCTCTTCTGTGTCTACATGGCATCATTAGGTTCTGTCATTCAGATACATAGCTTTTCGTACCACTGCTATGCTGATGACACTCAACTCTACCTTTCATTACATCCTGATGATACGAAGGTAGCTACTCGCATCTCAGCTTGTTTAATAGACATTTCTTGCTGGATGAAGGACCATCACCTTCAACTCAACTTGCCAAGACAGAACTGCTTGTGGTTCCAGCAAACCCATCGTTTCATCACAATTTCACCATCAAGTTAGGCACATCAACCATAACTCCTTCAAAAACAGCCAGAAACCTAGGAGTTATGATTGATGATCAGCTGACTTTCTCAGACCACATTGCTAAAACTGTCTGGTCCTGCAGATTTGCTTTATTCAACATTGAGAAGATCAGGCCCTTTCTTTCGAAACATGCTGCACAACTCCTCGTTCAAGCTCTTATGTCCAGACTGGACTATTGCAATGCAGGTCTCTTGACAGGTCTTCCATCCAGTTCTATCAAACCTTTACAATTAATCCAGAATGCGGCAACAAGATACATTTTTAAAGAGCCGAAAAGAATACACATCACACCTCTGTTTATCAATTTGCACTGGCTACCTATAGCTGCTCGCATAAAATTCAAGGCATTAATGTTTGCCTACAAAACCACCACTGGCTCTGCACCCATTTACTTAAATTGATTACTTCAGACTTATGTGCCCTCTAGAAGCTTGCATTCTGCAAGTGAACATCGCTTGATTGTGCCATCCCAAAAAAGCACAAAGTCACTTTTACAAACTTTTAAGTTAAATGTTCCATCCTGGTGGAATGCCCTGCCCAACTCAGTCCATAGTCCATAGCCATCTTTAAGAATCAGCTTAAAACCCATCTCTTCCAACTTTATTTGACCCTCTAACTTTAGCACTCACTATTCTAATTATATTCTTTAAAAAAGAAAAAAAAAGAAAAAAAAAAACTACACTGGGTCCTAGCGCCCCAGTGTAGTTATGGGGACACTATACTGTCAACAAGCAATGTCCTTCGGATGAGACGTTAAACCGAGGTCCTGACTCTATGTGGTCATTAAAAAATCCCAGGATGTCTTTCGAAAAGAGTAGAGGTGTGACCTCGGCATCCTGGCTAAATTTGCCCATTGGCCTCTGACCATCATGGCCTCCTAACAATCCAGGTGGATGCTGCACACTGGTGGTGGATGAGGAGATAGCCCCTGACTATGTAAAGCGCTTTGAGTGCCTAGAAAAGTGCTATATAAATGTAATGAATTATATATATACGTGTGTGAGTGTGTGTGTGTACCGCTAGAATATTTTTAACTCATTGGTGAAGGGTTAAGAAGCCCTTAACGTCGATTATGGATTAAAACAAATCCACCATGGCAAACAGCAAATATATATGTGCTGTTTAATGCATTTGAAATGTTATTTTCATTTTTATTTCAGCGATTTTAAATTTTTATTTAGTTATTTTAATGCTTTAAAGATCAATTTTAGATTGTAATGTTCTGCTACCAGTTCTGCAAACTATAAAAGGTACAGCGGTCATAAAACCAGAGCAAAAGATTGCATGGCTAGTAACTGTAAAAAAAAAAAAAAAATCCAATAATAGCATTTGAGAGAGAGGTAATATCATTATGTTCCCATTGATCAGTGTTAGAGGAACTCAGCTTAGTCTGATGGTTAGCCTGCTTCAGATTCGTTTCCCATCATAAGTTGCCATATTGACTAGCTTGATCTAGGCCTATGTTGAATTTGCTTTACGGAACCAAAACATTAGACAATGAGTCAGACTTACTGAAATAAGTCTGGCTTATTTGGTAAACGTGTATTATGAAACAGGCCACAAGGCATTAGAAGTGATCATATTTTTTATTTTTATGTTTTTTTTTTTTTTTTTAAATACATCAGTTGTCATCACTTTTTTGTCATGATTAGTTTATTAAAGACTCAGCATCATTCGATGTTTAAAGTGAATAAAAAAGCCTTGACCGCCTATTTACTGGAGCTCTACCACTACATTTACATTTAGTCATTTAGCAGATGCTTTTATCCAAAGTGACTTCCAAATGAGGACAATGGAAGCAATCAAAAACAACAAAAGAGCAATGATATACAAGTGCTATTACAAGTGTATTCTTTCCAGTTCAATAAAAATGTATATTGCTGCCGCGTTCTGGATTAATTATAAAGGTTTGATAGAACTGGCTGAAAGACCTGCCAATAGAGCATTGCAATAGTCCAGCCTGGACAGAACAAGAGCTTGAACAAGGAGTTGTGCAGCATGTTCCGAAAGAAAGGGCCTGATCTTCTTGATGTTTAATAAAGCAAATCTGCAGGAACGGACAGTTTTAGCAATGTGGTCTGAGAAAGTTAACTGATCATCTATCATATCCCCAAGGTGTCTGGCTGTTTTTGAAGGAGTTATGGTTGATGTGCCTAATTTGATCGTGAAATTGTGATGAAACGATGGGTCTGCTGGAACCACAAGCAGTTCTATCTTGGCAAGGTTGAGTTGAAGGTGATGGTCCTTCATCCAGCAAGAAATATCTATTAGACAAGCTGAGATGTGAGCAGCTACCATTGGATCATCAGGATGAAATGAGAGGTAGAGTTGAGTGTCATCAGCATAGCAGTGGTATGAAAAGCCATGTTTCTGAATGACAGGACCTAATGATGCCATGTAGACAGAGAAGAGAAGTGGTCCAAGAACTGAGCCCTGAGGCACTCTAGTAGTTAGATGTTGCGACTCTCCTCTCCAAGATACTTTTAAGGACCTATCTGATAGGTAAGACTCAAACCACTGGAGTGTGGTTCCTGAGATTCCTTTTGCCAGTAGGGTTGACAGGAGGATCTGGTGGTTAACCATGTCAAAAGCAGTGGACAGATCAAGCAAGATAAGTATTGAACATTTAGATTCTGCTCTGAAGATTTTTGGATACCATTACTGAAGAACTTTGAATTTCTACCATCGGACTTGCTTGAGTAAGTGAGGTAAATGCATTTTTTTTCCCGTTTGCATTTGTATTGTTTTTCTACTTACACAATTATTTTAAGTATATAATATTATATTATTTACAATACACAGCATGGTTTTTAAATATTTTTTATTGGGGGACAACCATCAGATGGTGTAGCTCCCTTAATTGGCACCCTTGCAATTTTCGCCTGGGCATGTAGTAGATTGTGTGTGATTGTGTAGGTTTTTCAGCAAAATTTTGATAATATTGATCATTTAGAGGCTTTAGAAATGTTTGTATCAATTACGATACAGTAAGCTTGATAGGGTTAATAAAGCATGCTGCAATAAATTTCTGCAATGTCCAAGACAGGAATCTTCAAATCCAGTTTTGCTATAGTCCTAATCAAACACCTGAGCATGCTAATCAATGTCTTCTCACTAGAAACACTAGAAAATCACAGGTAAGTTTCCTTTGGGTTGGAGCTAAACTCTGCTGGAAAGAGTATCTCACAAACCAGATTTGAGGATCCCTGGTCTAAGCTTTTGACAATTTTACTAACATCACATGGCAAACTATTATACTGTCTAGCCCTGTAATAATAAAAAAGGCATTAAAAATTTCCTTTGATATATTATTCAGTGCAAATATCCTTGCTTGTGTGACCGAATGCTCTTTTTTTTATGTTGCCCACTTATGCAAATTAAGCTAGAGGTTCTCGCCGTCAATTTCCCACTTATGCAAATTAAGCTAGAGGTTCTCGCCGTCAATTTCCCTTTTAAGTATTGGGACACGTCATTTCCGATTGGCTATAAATAGCCTCTTTCAGTCGGTTAGGAGACGCTGCTTCCTGTTGACTCGGTGGTTCCCTTTTCATTCCCACGTGCGGGCATTTCGAGTGTGGTGTTACGCTAGCCATTGCGTGCTTTTTACAATGGCGATTGTCTACGCTTGTTGCAGGCATGTGTGAACTCATTTATACGACACTGCGGAATCAAAGTGAGACCAAATAACCTGGTGGGCGGTTTAGTGCTTGACTGATTTCATCAGCGGCTTGTTTCAGAGATATCCAGGCCAGTTTACGTGACAGGATCAAAGCGAAACCAAACCATCTAAAAGTGGCTCGTTATGAGCGATTGACTGACGTCATTGTCTGGTGTTTGAGATCTGTTGTACTCGATTCAGAAGGCCTATTTAATGCGAGGAATCGCCGTTGTCCTACAGTCTATTTCTCCCTTGCCTGTTCACCTTGATTGATAGTTATGGTTTGTGTTTTATGATTGGAATGATGATGTTATAAATTTTTTTTGGTTCGTTTCTTTCTTTATTTTGGAAATTATTTGTTAATGGGAGCTATCGTCCCAGGCGAGTGTTTGGGTTTATTAGTACAGTAATTTATTGTCTATATTAATTCTGAAATTATTTCTTTACTGTGGAAGTGTGTGTGTTTTGAGTGTGTTTCTTTTGCTAGATGCTGGGGGCTCCAGCCAGGAATCCCCCTTCTCCTTTTCTGTGGATTGGTGATGGTTTGAACACAGGGTGTGGTGTGCAGTGAGACGCACGGATTTTGTGTGCAGTGGTGTGAGTTGCCCTAAAGTGTGTGTGTGAAGCCAGGTATTACCTGTTCTTGAGTCCTCAGCTAAAGCTCCTGAGTGCAGTATTACTGTATGTCCTTGTGAGTGTTTGTTAAAACGATCATGTCTCCTTCTCTGATCACATAAATGATCAGTTGTGGTGGCATGCTCTGTCTGGCACGTCCAGTTGATTTTAAACGAGATTTTTATTGCTAATAAAGAATTATTGTGCCTGATATTCACGTCTCTGCTCCTTCCTAATGCAACTAACTTGCGTGCCTTAAGATAAGGTGTATCAATTATTCTCTGAGCGATGTCAGAGTGGCGTAGTCGGTTTTCTTAAAAGCTGCCTGTCATTCCATTATAAGAAAAAAACTGCAGCCTAACACATGCCACATTGTGGCGTAGTCGGCAGGGTTAGCATTGGTGTGGGACAGAGATGTGAATTATATATTTATTTTGCGTTGTTGTTTTGTTTCATTTTACTTTGTTGAACAGGAATAGGACAACGGCGACCCTGTGCGGCCAGTAGTGCTCGGGTGGTGTAGCCATTATTTTTTTTGGGGATTTAGTCCCAGCCCATTCAGGTAACCCGGTGGTATGGAGGAAGAATTGCAGGAGCTGCGGGCATTGGTGGCCCAGCTGCGGACTGATAATGAGCAGTTGCGCCAGGGGACATCAGCAGTGCTCCCAGCCCCTAATGCTTCAGCTAGTAATCCATCTATTGCGGCACCGACTTCAGCAGGTAGTTCTTCACTTCCTGATATTGGCCCACTCGAGCGATTTGTGTTTATTCCGAGGGATCATAAGTGCCCAAAATTTAATGGTAGGACCGGCATTGATATTAATGAATGGTTAGAGGAGGCACGCGCTTGTATGAGGGCACGTCATATGGCTACTGTTGACCAAGCCTTCTTTTTGATCGATCATTTGGAGGGCGAGGCACGTGAAGAGCTTCGTTATCGTTCGGGGGTAGAGCGGCGAGATCCAGACCAAATCATCGCAGCATTGCGCGAATTGTATGGTTGTTCGCGATCATATGTAGCGTTACAGGAACTGTTTTTCTCTAGGCGACAGCAGGAAGGGGAGACCCTTGTGGAATTCTCCCTGGCCCTGATGAGCTTATGGGAGAAGGTTAAGGAACAGGCGCCACATGAAATGCCCAATACTGGGGCCTTATTACGAGATCAGTTCGTTGAAAATGTTAGCGATAATACACTTAGACGTGAGTTAAAACAGTTAGTTCGACGTAGCCCCGATAGTACGTTGCTTGAAGTGCGTAGTGAGGCAATTCGTTGGGAGCGAGAGGGGACCCCCGGGGGCGCAAGGGGACGTAGCTATTCTGTTCCAACGGCACACTGTATACAATATGGGGTGCATGGACAGTCGCAGCCTGGCGGTAATATTCCAGGGGGGTCATCTGAGTTGCGTGAATTAAAGGAGATGATGAAAACGCAACAACAACAATTAAATCAACTTACTCAAAGTTTAGCCCACATTCAGAGAACTCAACAGGGGGGTGGAGTACAGCGATTCAGTCATATCATTTGTAGGCGGTGTAATCAACCGGGACATTTCGCAAGGGAGTGCGAGGGGGAGCGTAGAGCTGCCCGGTTTCAGCCTATCATGCCGGCAGGTCCACCCCGGGGAGGGGGACCAGCTCCATCCGGCCAGCCGCCGGAAAACTAATACCCACCGAGCGGTTGAGCCACCGCTCGGTCGGGGAGGGGAGGGGCTCAAGTCACCTGATTAGCCCAGACTCACTTGCTCGTCTGGTGTCGTCTTGTCCGCAGCTCGTCGTCCACATGGGAGGGGTTCCTGTGTCTTGTCTAGTGGACACTGGCTCTATGGTGACGACTGTCACAGAAAGTTGTTTTACTACTTATTTTAAACCTTGGGGACCAGAACGACTCCTTTCATGCCAGTGGTTGCAATTGCGAGCAGCGAACGGTTTGTCGATTCCGTATATAGGGTACCTGGAGTTAGATATCGAACTTTGTGGTCGGTCGCTCTCGGGGTGTGGGGTTTTGGTGGTCCGGGACCCTCCTGGTGGTTTGGCCGGCCGAGTCCCTGGGGTCTTGGGGATGAATGTTTTGGGCCGTTGCTACCAGGAGCTCTTTGGCCAGCATGGCTCTGCTCTCTTCGAGCTACCGGCTGTGTCACAGGCTCCTTCATTTATTTCACAGGCACTGCAACACTGTCATCAGGCAGACATTAAGCCTGTCATAACTGTCAGGGGTCAAGTCAGGGTACGAGGTCGCCAGGTGAATCGTATTCCCGGGGGGACATTAAAGCTAGTAGCTGCTACCTGTTCAACCCAGTATTCCAATGGGACAGTCTTATTTGAACCTCCAGAGGTAGGTCTCCCAGCAGGTTTGTTAGCATCCCCTGCTTTGGTGAGAGTGGTCCGAGGCACAGTATATATACCGGTAGTAAATGTCGGTACAACGGATATCGTTCTGTATCCACGAGTTACTATTGGTGCGTTAAGATATGTGGATGTGGTGAGTTTGCCTTCTGAGATTAGCGAAGTTCAGCCAGTGGCAGTGTCAGCAAGCGTACAGGCGGCCCGAGTTACTCCGGTGCGGGATCAGATTGATTCCCTTGATCTGTCTGTACTGCCAATGGCAGACCAGGCGAAAGTTCGGGCCTTGCTGTTGAATTATGAGTCTGTGTTTTCCACCTATGAGGGGGATCTTGGGTGCACAGGTCTCATTTCTCATGACATACCCCTTGTAGATCATACTCCCATTAGGCAGCGACATCGGCGGATACCTCCGTCCGAGTATGAGGTAGTGAAAGCACACATAAACCAGCTTCTTGAGGCACAAATAATTAGGGAGAGTAGTAGTCCCTATGCATCACCTATCGTGCTCGTGAGAAAGAAGGATGGTAGTCTGCGCTTGTGCGTAGACTACCGCCGTCTGAATGCGAGCACCAGGAAGGATGCTTTTCCGTTACCTCGTATCGAGGAGACCTTGGACTCACTGACGGGTGCCCAATGGTTTTCTACCATGGACCTCGCCAGTGGGTACAACCAGGTGCCTGTTACGGAGGGGGATAGATACAAAACGGCCTTCTGTACTCCATTTGGCTTGTTTGAATGGAACAGGATGCCCTTTGGGCTGTGTAACGCTCCTAGCACCTTCCAGCGTTTGATGCAAAGACTGTTTGGTGATCAACAGGGACAGTCTCTCCTTTTGTACCTCGATGATATAGTTGTGTTTTCGGCCTCAGTAGATCAACATCTCTCTCGAATGGAGGTGGTCCTGAATCGTCTGCAGCGGGAGGGATTAAAAGCTAAATTGGGAAAATGTTCATTCTTCCAGAGGAAGGTAAAGTATTTGGGTCACGTGGTCTCGCCTGAAGGGGTCGCTACAGACCCAAGTAAGATTGAGGCAGTGACCCAGTGGCGTTGTCCCACTACTGCAGGTGAGGTGCGTTCCTTCCTGGGATTTGCCAGTTACTACCGTCGGTTCGTGGAGGGGTTTGCAAAAGTAGCTGCCCCGTTACATGGGCTAGTAGCAAGGCTGACAAATCCAAAACGTCGGAGGTGTTCAGAGCAGGACTTTGCCGATGCCTGGTCTATACAGTGTCAACGGAGCTTTGAGGAGTTGAAGCAGCGACTGTCTATGGCCCCGGTGCTGGCCTATGCCGATTTCTCCTTGCCTTTCGTCCTGGAGGTTGATGCCAGCTATGGGGGTTTGGGGGCAGTATTGTCCCAGGAGCAGGGAGGGAAGGTACGACCGATAGCATATGCTAGTCGTGGGCTTCGGCCCACTGAGCGCCATATGGACAATTATAGCTCTATGAAGCTGGAGTTTCTGGCGCTCAAGTGGGCCATGGCGGAGAAATTTAGGGAGTACCTGTTAGGCCATAGATGTGTGGTATTCACCGACAACAACCCTCTCAGCTACGTTCTTACAGCCAAGCTGGGGGCCACCGAACAGCGCTGGGCAGCCCAGTTGGCTGTTTTCGATTTTGAGATCAGGTATAGGTCGGGTCGCTGCAATAGGAATGCAGATGCTTTGTCTAGACAGAATCCACCCACTAGGGAGGACATTCAAAGTCTAGTTCCGGGGCTGGCTATCCCAGAAGAGATAGCTCAAGCACCCCAGGCAGGACCGGTGGCCCAGGTGAGCCAGGTAACAGTGTTCCCAGGCCCATCTTTGGGAGATATGCGTTCCAGTCAGAGGGCTGACCCCCATATTGGAGAACTTTTACGGTTCTGGCGACGGCAAGCGCCCCCGACATCGGGGGAACGCAGGCAGTTAGTAAAACCAGTGGTCACCATGCTTCGGCAATGGGACCGCTTGGTGGAGCAGGATGGGGTAATGTATCGTCGGGTGAGACGCTCAGACGGTGGGGAAGAATCCTTGCAGGTCATATTGCCAATGGCTATGAAGGACAAGGTTCTGATGCATTTACATCAGCAGCATGGGCACCAGGGTGTGGAACGGACTACCCAGCTGGTTCGACAACGGTGTTATTGGCCGGATATGGCCTCTGAGATTGCCCGTTGGTGCCAGCATTGTGAGAGGTGCCAGCATGCAAAGGGCCTCCCCTCAGCACACAGTAGTTTTATGGGACACCTGTTGGCTTCCCGGCCAAACGAAGTCCTGGCCATCGATTTTACAGTTCTGGAACCCTCCCGGTCTGGCATAGAGAACATTATGGTCATGACGGATGTATTTTCTAAATACACGTGGGGGGTGGCTACCAGAGATCAGCGGGCTGAAACGGTGGCACAGGTTCTGGTATCTGAATGGTTTTGTCGACTCGGTGTTCCGAGTCGTATTCATTCAGACCAGGGTCGGAACTTTGAGGCCGTTCTCATCCAACAGCTTTGCCACTTGTATGGTGTCGAGAAGTCTCGCACTACTCCGTACCACCCGGCTGGTAACGGACAGTGCGAGCGGTTTAATAGGACCTTACACGATTTGTTGCGATCTCTGCCCGACTCTCAGAAGGGTGACTGGCCGTCGTGCCTTCCTCAGGTGCTATTTTCATATAATAGTACCCCTCACCAGAGTACGGGGGAATCCCCGCATTTTTTGATGTTTGGTCAGGAGCCACGCCTACCAGTTGATTTTCTGCTTGGGAGAGTCCAGGAACCAGAGGCTGGCTGTGTGCAGAGGTGGGTCCTGGAACATCAGAATAGGCTCAAAGTAGCTTTTGAGGGGGCGAGAGAGCAGCTAAGAACGGCGGCGGAACGTCGCCAAGGTCCGGCATGACGGGCATGTCCGGGAGGAACCTTTGCGGGAGGGTCAGTTGGTGCTTCTTCGGGCTTTTAATGTGAGGGGTAGACATAAAATACACGATCTCTGGGGCCCGGTAGTATACCAGATCGTGAAGGCGGGTGAACAGGTATATTCTATTGCTCCAGTGGACAATCTGGGTAAGGTGAGGCGAGTACATCGCTCGGCAATAAAACCTTGGGTGGGTGCGAGTCCTTTGCTTAACGCTCCTGAATGTAACTTGGGGGGACCAATAGCATCTACGGAGGAAGAGGAGGAGATCGGAGACTGGTTTGTAGTGGTACCCGACGCTCCTCAAGGGGGGCAGAGGTCAGTGCCACTGGTCGAGGCCCCAGTAGGGGGTTCCGGAGGGGACCACACGGTTACAGACAATCTCCCCGAGGAGGAAGAGAATGCAGAGGTTATAGCACCCACCACAGGTGAGGTGGTGGCCAGAGTGCGGTCCCCAGAGCCTACTCCTCTTGAGCAGGATACGGGGGTAAGGCGCACAAGAAGGCTGATGGCAGGACACCATCCTAATCCCCACCGCCTCCCCCGAGCTGTAGGAAGACCATGGCACGAGGGAGGGGCAGGCGATAGTCCGATATCCAGTGCGGTGGTTGCCTTGTTCCGGCCTTGGCATTAAAAATCCTGGGTGAATAAAGTATCCATCGTCGGGTCGATGATGAAAATGTCGGGGGTAGATGTGACCGAATGCTCTTTTTTTTATGTTGCCCACTTATGCAAATTAAGCTAGAGGTTCTCGCCGTCAATTTCCCACTTATGCAAATTAAGCTAGAGGTTCTCGCCGTCAATTTCCCTTTTAATTATTGGGACACGTCATTTCCGATTGGCTATAAATAGCCTCTTTCAGTCGGTTAGGAGACGCTGCTTCCTGTTGACTCGGTGGTTCCCTTTTCATTCCCATGTGCGGGCATTTCGAGTGTGGTGTTACGCTAGCCATTGCGTGCTTTTTACAATGGCGATTGTCTACGCTTGTTGCAGGCATGTGTGAACTCATTTATACGACACTGCGGAATCAAAGTGAGACCAAATAACCTGGTGGGCGGTTTAGTGCTTGACTGATTTCATCAGCGGCTTGTTTCAGAGATATCCAGGCCAGTTTACGTGACAGGATCAAAGCGAAACCAAACCATCTAAAAGTGGCTCGTTATGAGCGATTGACTGACGTCATTGTCTGGTGTTTGAGATCTGTTGTACTCGATTCAGAAGGCCTATTTAATGCGAGGAATCGCCGTTGTCCTACAGTCTATTTCTCCCTTGCCTGTTCACCTTGATTGATAGTTATGGTTTGTGTTTTATGATTGGAATGATGATGTTATAAATTTTTTTTGGTTCGTTTCTTTCTTTATTTTGGAAATTATTTGTTAATGGGAGCTATCGTCCCAGGCGAGTGTTTGGGTTTATTAGTACAGTAATTTATTGTCTATATTAATTCTGAAATTATTTCTTTACTGTGGAAGTGTGTGTGTTTTGAGTGTGTTTCTTTTGCTAGATGCTGGGGGCTCCAGCCAGGAATCCCCCTTCTCCTTTTCTGTGGATTGGTGATGGTTTGAACACAGGGTGTGGTGTGCAGTGAGACGCACGGATTTTGTGTGCAGTGGTGTGAGTTGCCCTAAAGTGTGTGTGTGAAGCCAGGTATTACCTGTTCTTGAGTCCTCAGCTAAAGCTCCTGAGTGCAGTATTACTGTATGTCCTTGTGAGTGTTTGTTAAAACGATCATGTCTCCTTCTCTGATCACATAAATGATCAGTTGTGGTGGCATGCTCTGTCTGGCACGTCCAGTTGATTTTAAACGAGATTTTTATTGCTAATAAAGAATTATTGTGCCTGATATTCACGTCTCTGCTCCTTCCTAATGCAACTAACTTGCGTGCCTTAAGATAAGGTGTATCAATTATTCTCTGAGCGATGTCAGAGTGGCGTAGTCGGTTTTCTTAAAAGCTGCCTGTCATTCCATTATAAGAAAAAAACTGCAGCCTAACACATGCCACACTTGCACAAAATTAGATTCGTTCATAAGTAGATAATTGAAAAATAATAAGAATAAAAGCAATTGTTCTTGTATGTATATACAAGCAATATGTCTCTGAAATGAAAATGAAAATTAATTTCTAAAATTAAAATAAAATTCTCTATCCATTTTCCTGCTGTGGTCATGTGGAGTGAGTCAACAGAAGATATATGTCTATGTTAACCAGCAAAGTGGGCAAAGGTGAAAGAGAGAGAGAAAAGATAATCAAGACAGGCATTAACAGTATCATATTTACTTGTTGAAATACAACGGCACCTTTACTTTCAGTTCTAATTAAGGAAAAAACCTTTGGGCAGCGAATGCAAACAATCTCTCTCAAACTGATATTCCCACATGTCCTGAGCAGATATTTGTGTCAGTGAGCATGAGAATGCTGTGTTGTATGACAGCTCATTTGAATGCCTGCCCCTTGGTGCCCAAAGTGCCCTTTTGTCAAAGCAAAATTTCCTAAATTTTTTTTTTGTCATAACATACAATTTTGTGAATTCCTGCCCATGCCCAATCTAAATATTAGTAAAATTTCTGAATAATAATTTAATAATTTAGCCATCAATAAATGTACCACATGATGACCTTTCACCTGACGATGACGACCTCATCCGACCGGGACGATTCCTCACGCCGCGCGCGCATTTTTTAGTTGCCAGAGGATATTTTCAACAAGCTGGTAAGTTGTGTTTCATTCTCAGCGAAGTGATTTTGATGTTTCTTTACTTTTTATTATTTTACAAGAACAACGTGATGTGAGAACATGCAGATGTGTTGTTTATATTGCTGTGTGTAGCCTGTAGTTTAGAAGTAACGTTAGTGGCTGTTTGAGGGAGAAACGTTTCACAGGCATCGAGGGCGTCATGCCCATTCGAAGTGAGGGGGCACGTACCCCCTCAGATTTCTGAGTCAAGTAGATTTTAAATGCAGCTTCCAAACGACAAAAAAAAAAAAAAAATTGCCAAATTTGATACAATCACAGCGGTGTGATTCGATAGTTCAGTGCACAGCATCAGCTGCTAAATTCAAATCTGCGTTCGTTGGCTGGCGCTGAGCCAGAGACAGACGCGTTCGTATAACGCTTCATGATAACCAATCAGAAACTATTCTGTTGCGCTTATGGATGCAATGGCCAATCAGAGACATGCTGAAGAGTCATCACTGAAACGCAGTGTTTTGTTCACTTGCTTGCTGACTGAATTTTTAGCGAATTCTCTCATCAGAAACAACAAAAAGTGCAGATGTGCGTACGAATGTAATATAAAGTGCTTCAGTGATTTTAATGGGAGTTTTTGAGAGTGCCTGAACTCTGGCTAGACTGAATGAAAATGTTCTTTGATAATGTAAATGTTCTTTACTCTCTGTAAAATGAAAGTGTTAAAATAAGTAACTTACAATATTGTTATTAAAATTTACATTAAATGCAAATTTAGTCGTATTAAAAATATTTTATGGCATGATATGGCACTTAAGTAAAAAGTCGGGTTTTTATATGTAGTTAATAGATTACACTACATTTCCATATATTGATCAAATAACAATCTATAAAGGTGCATAACGCGTTTACCTACACATATTTGAGAATCGAGATATTTCCTGATATATTAAGCATGTTTGGAATTGTTTTGAAAAAATAAAAATAAAAAATAAAAAACATAAGCCTATATCAGTTATACAGTGCTTTCGTAGAATGACTTATAACCCCCCCCCCCCCCCCCCCCCCCCCAACCCACACACACAAATGTGCCCCCTCAAAAATCATGACTGCATGACGCCCCTGATCGAGGGGTCTGGTCTTTTTATGTTATTTGACTAAACTATTATTATATTACAGTATTTACTTATTTTTTAACACGTTGAGTGCTTTAAAATAATTATCACAACACAGGTAAGGCTTATTCAGATTTTCTCATTCTCTGAATTATCATTATGAAAATAAAAACAATTCAGAAATGAATTAAAATATAATTATATTTTAAATGTGACACAAATATCTATATTTTTATATATATTTTATATAGCAACAGTGTTTACAACAGCAAGACCACTTTAGCCTGTAAACTCAATAATATCTCTCTGGAAATAAATGTAAAAATATCAATGTCAATATAAAATGAATAATATACCTGACCTGACATCAAAGTGCAGTGTGAAGGATATGAATAAAAACTTGTAGCCTGTCATTTGTTAACATTGCAAAGGTGTTCAATTTTAGACAACAACAGTAATAATAATATTAATCACTAAATTCCAGTGTATCAGTTGTTTAATGTTTTGTATCAATATTTAAGGTGGACTTATTGATTAGGTGCAAGAGTAGTAGTGATGGTTAAAATAATAGATTAATGCTGAAATAGTAAATTGAGCCTTGTTCCTAGATGGAAAGAGAGTGGAAAGTAATAGATCAGATGAGGAGATGGAGATAAATATAGAGGAAGAAAAAGAGGGAAATGTAGAGGTACAGGTACAAGTGACAGAAAGAGAGCAGGGAACAGCAAGCCAGGAGACAGAGGCTGGTGAGAAAGAGGAAAATGTAGAGGCATGAGTGTTTTCTATAGTTTTTACTACAACCCGAATTCCGGAAAAGTTGGGACGTTTTTTAAATTTTAATAAAAATGAAAACTAAAGGAATTTCAAATCACATGAAACCATATTTTATTCACAATAGAACATAGATAACGTAGCAAATGTTTAAACTGAGAAATTTTACACTTTTATCCACTTAATTAGCTCATTTAAAATTTAATGCCTGCTACAGGTCTCAAAAAAGTTGGCACGGGGGCAACAAATGGCTAAAAAAGCAAGCAGTTTTGAAAAGATTCAGCTGGGAGAACATCTAGTGATTAATTAAGTTAATTGATATCAGGTCTGTAACATGATTAGCTATAAAAGCTTTGTCTTAGAGAAGCAGAGTCTCTCAGAAGTAAAGATGGGCAGAGGCTCTCCAATCTGTGAAAGACTGCATAAAAAAATTGTGGAAAACTTTAAAAACAATGTTCCTCAACGTCAAATTGCAAAGGCTTTGCAAATCTCATCATCTACAGTGCATAACATCATCAAAAGATTCAGAGAAACTGGAGAAATCTCTGTGCGTAAGGGACAAGGCCGGAGACCTTTATTGGATGCCCGTGGTCTTCGGGCTCTCAGACGAAACTGCATCACTCATCGGCATGATTGTGTCAATGACATTACTAAATGGGCCCAGGAATACTTTCAGAAACCACTGTCGGTAAACACAATCCGCCGTGCCATCAGCAGATGCCAACTAAAACTCTATCATGCAAAAAGGAAGCCATATGTGAACATGTTCCAGAAGCGCCGTCGTGTCCTGTGGGCCAAGGCTCATTTAAAATGGACTATTTCAAAGTGGAATAGTGTTTTATGGTCAGACGAGTCCAAATTTGACATTCTTGTTGGAAATCACGGACGCCGTGTCCTCCGGGCTAAAGAGGAGGGAGACCTTCCAGCATGTTATCAGCGTTCAGTTCAAAAGCCAGCATCTCTGATGGTATGGGGGTGCATAAGTGCATACGGTATGGGCAGCTTGCATGTTTTGGAAGGCTCTGTGAATGCTGAAAGGTATATAAAGGTTTTAGAGCAACATATGCTTCCCTCCAAACAACGTCTATTTCAGGGAAGGCCTTGTTTATTTCAGCAGGACAATGCAAAACCACATACTGCAGCTATAACAACAGCATGGCTTCGTCGTAGAAGAGTCCGGGTGCTAACCTGGCCTGCCTGCAGTCCAGATCTTTCACCTATAGAGAACATTTGGCGCATCCTTAAACGAAAAATACGTCAGCAAATTCCAACAGCAAAACTCCAGCAACTCATAGCCTCAATGCCCAGACGTCTTCAAGAAAAGGAGATGCTACACCATGGTAAACATGCCCCGTCCCAACTATTTTGAGACCTGTAGCAGAAATCAAAATTGAAATGAGCTCATTTTGTGCATAAAATTGTAAACTTTCTCAGTTTAAACATTTGCTATGTTATCTATGTTCTATTGTGAATAAAATATTGGCTCATGTGATTTGAAAGTCTTTTACTTTTCATCTTATTAAAATTTAAAAAACGTCCCAACTTTTCCGGAATTCGGGTTATATAACCGCTGTTCTTAATTATTATGTAGAACAGAGAAGAAAAAGCCATCAGGTTGGGGCAATTTAAGACATTTCAGTTTCTAAGTTATTATTGGGTGGAAAGAAAATATATATTTTTTTTACTTTTAAATCTTAAAATTGTCTTTTCTAATATGTTTCTTTTTCAAAACTGCATCACAGCATTTGCTGCCATATCAATACATAATCATCCATATCGATACGCGAATCAGCAAGGAATGCATCACAATATATTGCTGTATTGATATTTTGAACAGTGCCATTTAATGCCATGTGCCCCTTTTATACTTTGAGCACCTGCCCCTCCAAAGGTCTCTGCACGGCCCTGCACTGCAGCAGTGCACAGTGAGTGCTCATTAACAGCTTTAACATGCATGATAACAAATGGAGTGATAGAAGATAACAATATTTGCATTACTGTCTCCACTGCTCAAATTGATAATTGTGGTTAGTGTTGTCAAAAGACCCGGTACTTCAGTACCAAGTCGGCACTAAAAAAATGAAAATGTCATGGTACCAGGTTTCTGTAAGTACCAGTGGTACCGAGGACCTGCTCAAACCCGGTTTTGGATGCATACAGCGCTATGATTTCCGTGAAGCAGAAAACGCAGACGGAATCTCAAAATCCAGTCATGAAAATGAAACTTACATTTTAATATGGACAGTCACGGAATTTGTCAAAGTTAGCATAAATTAATCAAATCAAATCTCCATATGGACCAGTATCTGTAAATGTTAAGCCGCAAAAGTTGGTTGAAATCTGCATGTTCTGCGTGCATGTCTCTGTGTGAATTAATGAATGGTTTGTTTACTACATAGACTGAAGCGCATGACGCCTGCAATAATGAGGACATAAATACACAAACAACATCACCAGAACTGTTCTGAGTCACTTCACAAGCATTTTACCGTTTCATTTGAGTAAAACCAGTGTCAGTTTAAAGGTATTCACGGAAAACCGTCAAAACAGCCTCTACATTGCGAGTAAATCACTCGCATATGTGAATAAATTTTACTCAGGGTGACTAAATTATGTCTATTGTTAGCCATTGGCTAATAAATTCTTAGATTTTAATCGCCAGTGTGTGTGTTCGAGGCTATTATAAGATTGGCGCAGATATATTTTCACTCGATGAACACTAAGCGCTCCAGAGTTCTCTCTCCATCAAGCTATCTGTACTTTTCAATTCATCTCAATGGACGCACAGTACACCTGTATTTGCCTCTTTTACTGTCTATGGTATTTGCCGAACTGTAAACTGTGTGTGAAGGAGCACGACTCACCGTCGCTTTGCTGATAGCTCTGTTTCTCACACATGCAAAGAGAGAGAGAGCGAGAGTCTTACCACGCTGAATCGACATGCTACATGTAAACTATATTCTTTGTTGTCTTCTCCTGTCAAAATAATGGAGTTCATTTAGAATTATTCATATTTTCGAACAAGCAGAAGATATGCCGGTTTCTCCGGTAGTGGGCGGAGCTAATGCGCAAATGGCAATTTCATTGGCTGGCGCTCATCTATTACCGTCCCTGTTTTGATTTCAGCAAATCAGTTCGACCGAGCGCAGACAACGTGATTAATATTCATGAACCAGCAGCTCATCAATCCATAGTGCATTGTATATTGTTAGTATGGTAGTAGAATTAGTAGTATTATTATCTTTTAATAATAATTATTATGATCTATTACTTTTTTCTTTTTACAGAAACCCTCAATGAACAAAAATATCTTAAGCATCACCACCAGTCTTAAGTTCAGATAAATGACAAATATGCATTCATTACAAATTCATTTTTACATAAAGGCATTGTGCTAGAAATATTACTATTATTTTGTAAAATGTATGTGATACTGCTGCTACTTTTAAATTAAAAATTATTCACACAATATTTCTTCCATGTTTTAATTTTAATAGCAAATCCCCTTTATTTACCAAAACATAAAATGTGTTTAAATTTCATAAATTAAAAGACAAATTAAATTTGGGTGAAACTTGTTTACTGTTTTTCATAATTATATTACTTGTAGAAGAACTTTAAACACAATTGTAAATAAGTATAAAGAATGGCATTGGTTTTATTTTTAGTGATAAAAAGTTATTTTTTTTTTAAATTAGCATATTTTTGTGTTTTGCTTTGGTACCAAAATTGGTACCGAGAACCGCGGATTTTCACTGGTATCGGTACCGAATACTGAAATTTTGGTACCGTGACAACACTAATAGTGGTCAAATGTTTGGAACTATTATTATTATTATTATTATTATTATTATTAATATTATTATTACTGATTTTTAAAGAAGTGCCTAATGCTCACTAAGACTACATTTTTCCAATGACAAATACAGTAAAAAAAAAGAAAGAGAAAGAAAATTACAATTTCAAATGATTGTTTTCTATTTAAATATATTTAAAAATGTAATTTATTCCTGCAAAATAAAACTGAATTTTCAGCATCATATATCTTGTAAATAATGGTAAAAAATGTGTTTCTAATTACAGATAGCCTGGGATTACACAAGATTTGTATTTTAAAGACAACCAGTTCAAAGGGAACTTAGTTTGCTTTTTTTGGTTAAAATTGATTTTTTAATATGAAATTTAAATTGTATGACAATTAGAGATTAGACTGTTCAGAAATTGAAATCTACACGCTAATACACACTATATACACATAGTCATGCAATGCTGATGTTGTTAACATTAATCATTTGAGACGGTTGACAGGTGACTGTACATCCACATATGTCCTATTAGGTTTAAAAAAAAAAAAAAAAACCTGTTCGAACAAGTAAAACATCTGCTACTTTTGTTCTGATCAAATAAAATGTAATTCTTCTAAAATAAATCAAGTTATACAGTTTAGCTCAAACAATTATGCAGTCAAAAACAGACCACATGGATTACAGAGCAGAACGTTTCAGTTACGTACATTACCGTTTTTCCCCAAAGGAGTGAACAGAGAAATTATGTTGATGATGACATTATGGGATTAACTTGGGAGCCCTAATCATCTCTGATTTTAATTGAAAACGCCAATGAATTTTGGCTAGTAGATTTTGCATACCTGAGACACTGCCCATTGCAAATGTTAAGCAGCCAAATGACAGACGAATGCTATGCAAAGGTCATAACCTTTCCTCCGCCCCAGCACAAATTTGCTGACCCTGGTAACCACAGGGATCAAGGGTGAGTATACCACAGTCGGTGATAGTCAAGTTGCTGTTCTTTTTACCATAGATATTTCTTAACAGAAGGGATTTCGACCTTCAAAGAAACATTTCTTCAAGTCTTTCCTATTTGTGGTTACAACTTGGCAGTAACAACATGGAAGTAAACCTTCCGGGAAAGGGCTCTACTGAGTGTCACAGTGTCTGGGTTGTGTCCCTGGGTTTCCACTAGATGTCCCCCTTTCTCACGGTGTCTGTCACCTTATCACTTCCTGTTCCCTTATTTGGTCACCTTCCTCCTTGTTGAGTAATTGATTGTTCCCCACCTGTCTCCTGTTCCCTCATTATCCTTCTGTGTATTTATACCCGGTCTGTCTGAGTCTGTGTTACGGAGTCCTTGTTTAATGTTGAAAGTTTATTCATGTCCGTCGCTTCTTGCCTTGCCTTGCCTTGCCTTGCCTTGTCTTCGCGTCTTGTTTGTTTATGTATGTTTGGATATTCTGGTTTTGACCCTGCCTGGGCTGTTTATTCTCTGTGGATTAACCCCTAATAAATGACTTACCCGCACTTCGTTCTATCTTCTGGTTTTCTGTATCACCAATCGTGACAGAAGGACTCTGTCACAGTAGGAACCAGCGGTATGTCATTTTTCCGTTCCCCAGCCAAGATGGCGGAGCGGCAAACCAAGTACCTTCGGTTGATCGCCCTCCGCCAAGAGGGCAATGAAGTGGGTGCCCTGGCTCAGGTGTTCTGGTCCCTGGCCGAGGGCATGAGCTACAACGATGCGGTCCTCAAGGACTATTTCAATGGCGGGCTGGATGATCCAGTGTCTCAGGAGGAGATGGCGCAGTTAGAGACACTGGAATTCTGGGAATTTGTGCGCTACCTGCAGCATCGGCTTCGGTGGGATGCCCCAGCCACTTCTGTCTCTTCCGGCGGGGTGGTCGTCAGCCCAGCACCACTGCCCAGGATGGCAACCAGCCAAGCGCCACAACCCAAGATGGCCGCCAGTCCAGCACCACTGCCCAGGATGGCTACCAGCCAAGCGCCACAACCCAAGATGGCCGCCAGTCCAGCACCACTGCCCAGGATGGCTACCAGCCAAGCGCCACAGCACAAGATGGCCGCTAACCCATCGCCACAGCCCAAATTGGCCACCGTTCCAGCGGCACAGCCCAAGATGGCCGCCAGCCCAGCACCAACGCCCAAATTGGCCACCGGTTCAGCGCCACAGCCCAAGATGGCTGTCAGTCCAGCGCCACAGCCCAAGATGGCTGTCAGTCCAGCGCCACAGCACAAGATGGCCGCTAACCCAGCGCCAATGCCCAGATTGGCCACCGGTCCAGCGCCACAGTACAAGATGGCCGCCAGCCCAGCGCCAATGCCCAAATTGGCCACCGGTTCAGCGTCACAGCCCAAGATGGCCGTCAGCCTAGCGCCACAGCACAAGATGGCCGTCAGTCCAGCGCCAATGCACAAGATGGCCGCTAGCCCAGCGCCAATGCCCAAATTAGCCACCGGTCCCGCGCCACAGTACAAGATGGCCACCAGCCCAGCACCACAGTACAAGAGGGCCGCCTGTCCAGAGTCATGGCCCAAGATGGCTGCTTGCCCAGCGCCGCTGCACAGGATGAGAGTCTCAGTTGACCCTCCGGAGTCGAGTCAGGTTCCAGTTGACCCTCCGGAGTCGAGTCAGGTTCCAGTTGACCCTCCGGAGTCGAGTCAGGTTCCAGCTGACCCTCCGGAGTCGAGTCAGGTGCCAGTTGACCCTCCGGAGTTGAGTCAGGTGCCAGTTGACCCTCCGGAGTCGAGTCAGGTGCCAGTGAACTCTCCGGAATCGAGTCAGGTGCCAGTGAACTCTCCGGAGTCGTGTCAGGTGCCAGTGAACTCTCCGGAGTCGAGTCAGGTGCCAGTGAACTCTCCAGAGTCGAGTCAGGTGCCAGTGAACTCTCCAGAGTCGAGTCAGGTGCCAGTGAACTCTCCAGAGTCGAGTCAGGTGCCAGTGAACTCTCCAGAGTCAGGGCTAGTCACCGCTGATCCTCCAGAGTCAGGGCTAGTCACCGCTGATCCTCCAGAGTCAGGGCTAGTCACCGCTGATCCTCCAGAGTCAGGGCTAGTCACCGCTGATCCTCCAGCTGGGCTAGTCACCGCTGATCCTCCAGAGACTAGGCTGGTCACCGCTGATCCTCCAGAGACTAGGCTGGTCACCGCTGATCCTCCAGAGACTAGGCTGGTCACCGGTGATCTTCAAGGACTGAGTCAAGTCACCGGTGGTCTTCATGAGCAAATACAAGTCACCAATGATCTTCATGAGCAGTGTCAGGCCAGCACCAATCTTCTGGAATCCAGTAAGGACACCAGGGGATTACCAGAGTTTCGTCGTCCCGTTGGTCCAGCCGCACGGAGGTCTGCTCTGCCTTGGGGGGCTCTGGTCCTGACCACATGGCTGTGGTGGTCTTCTGCTCTGCCCTGGGGGCCTTCCGCCCTGACCACATGGTTGTGGGGGTCTTCCGCTCCGCCTTGGGGGCCTCTCGTCCTGACCACATGGCTGTGGTGGTTTTCTGCTCCACCCCGGGGGACTTCCGCCCTGACCACACTGTTGTGGTGGTCTTCTGCTCCGCCCTGGGGGGCTCTGCTCTGACTACACGGTTGTGGTGGTCTTCTGCCCCGCCCTAGAGGACTCTGGTTTTGACTACACGGTTATGGTGGTCTTCTGCCCCGCCCTGGAGGACTCTGGCCTCGACCACAAGGACGTGGTGGTCTTCTGCTCCGCCCTGGGGGGCTTCATGTTGTTTTTTGTACTTGTGTTCACTCCTGTCCCTGTTCCTCTCTGTCAGTCTGGCCCTCCGTCCCTCCCCCTGAACCTCCTCCGGTCCTCCTCCCTCCTGGTCTCCCTGTTTGGTGTTCACACTTCCGGTGTCTGTTCCCCATGTTTTTCTTTTCTTTTCTTATCCTACCCATAGGGAGGTGACATTTGGGGTCAGTGGCTACATTTACATGCGGATTGATGGCTCAATCGGATTGAAAAACATTCATATAAACAATCCGGTAGAGCTCGAGCCAAGTGATATTTTGATCGGATTCAACCACGTAACTGAAAGGACTGCGCATGTCCAATGACGCAGAAATAACGTAATGACATATGACGCACGGAATGAGTTTCTCTTCCTTTTGAATAAAGTGTTGTATAAATGCGTGTCTTGTCATTAGAAAACTCTCATTTCACTCGGCAACTGTGAAGTGGAGCAGGACAGCCTTGTTTTGAATACTCATCCACAGGCAACCCGTTTTGGGCACGGGGAGGTTTTTTTTTTTTTTTTTCGCGTGATAAATAAGAGCAACACAGCACAGAGGTTTATATTTTTATTTATCCATAAAGGTGTATATAATAATTCTGCTGTTAAAAACAAATAAAGAAACCATGTAGGAGAGTGGTTATTATGTGCAAACAGTGAGAAACTCAATATTATCTATATATCACTTTCACTTTTCACTTTCACTCTTTGAGCAGTGTGCGCATGTCTAAAAAATCTATTCCGATTTCAATCGCACATCAATCGGGTCACTTAATTTAGCGTTCATGTAAACACTACAATCAGATTCATCAGTCGTAATGAATTCAGTCCGATTCAACCAAAAAGTGTGCATGTAAACGTAGCCACTGATATGGACTTACTCAGGCCTGGGGCAGTACTACATATGTAATGGGTCTCTGAGGCAGGTCCTATCTGAGAGTAGGTATGGAGTAACTGCCAGCAGAGACTGACAGAATGATATTTCAAGGAAAGACATGGGTTCACTGAGAGGGGAACCTTACCATGAAAGAATACACATATGGGATTGCTCGGAAGGAATCAAGCCATATGGACACCTAGTCCAGCACAGTGGCTGACCAGAGACCCGGGCAACTAACTCCGACTCCGTCTGCTAAGACAGTGCTCCTGACCGCGTTCACTTCCATCAAGAGGATCGGGGACCTCCAAGCATTTTAGGCTAGCGAAGAGTGCCTTGTGTTCAGACCGGCCTACTCTCAAGCTGTCCTGGAGCCCCGGCCGGGATACATACTCCATCTCTGTACATCTCTGTTGGTGGCCTTTTTCCTTTATTACATTTACTAACCATCATCACTTGGATTTCAACGTCACATGTCTGCACATTAAAACTTCTGATTTGCTTAATTTTAATAACTTGTCTCTCTATTATTTCTTTCTATAAAGCTATTTTTACTAATTTATCCACTCCCTCATTTCCCATTGACTCTTCTATGTGCTGAAACACATAAACCGCACCAAAATATAGTTTTGGCAATTCTCGAATTTACATGTAATACCAAACACCTCAAATTACACATCATTATTATACAAGATCATTTATATGGTGTATTTCGATGTAAGGTAAGAAGCATTTTGAATACTGATGTATTATACTTGCTTAATAATATGAAAATTTCAGCTTTGCCATTACAGGAATAAACTAAGTTTTAAAATCATTCAAAAATGAAATAGTTATTTTAAAATGTAATATTACAAATTTATCAGTTTTTTTTTTTCTTTCTTTTTCTTTTTTTTTACTGTACTTTCCATTAAATAAATGCTGCCTTGATGAGTGATTTAATATTTTCCAAAAAACATTATAAAATCGTAATTTTTACAAACTTTATCCGCTGAGCTGAGCTAGTTTAGGACAGGGATTTCAACCTCAAATTGCCTGAAAGTCACAAGATAGATAGTAATTTTCCTTATTTTTGTCTATTTTAACAAAGAAGGTAATCAGATCTTCAGCTATAAAGTAAAATATGCATAAAAGTTACCTGTAGTGAACAACAACAACAAATGTTGCAGGGGTGCAACCATTTCAAGTCAAAAAGTAGTTACACCCCAACCCCCCCGTTTCACAAGACACTTTTTGACCCACTCTTCCTTGCAGAGGTGCTTCAGATTAGTATCAATGATTTATTTTTGCAAAGATCAAAATCTTCTGTCCTTTGTTATTTGATGAACCCAGTTTTAGTGCACACTAATTACAGGGGCGGTTTTTATTGGTATTCCCGCTCCATTTAATCTCATGCATCTTTTGGTCCTCAGCAAACCTTAAAGGAGTTTAGAGACACCACACAGATTCTTTGACTTTCAGTTGCTCTTTACATACTTGAGCCCCCTTATCAGGGCACAGTGTGCAATACAGTGCAGTGGATACTTGCCTTGCTTTTAATGAAATGGAGACAGCTGGTGCCAGGAACACCCTATTGTGATTATTGATTGGATCAACAAAGAGACCATGCTGTCATGAGCTGGATACCCTGATAAAATAAATCTGGCTTTTAGGTGGCAGGTGACTGTTTTCTGAGCCAATCAAATAGATAATTCATTAACAAACCTGAGGTCCAGAATAAAGATCTCTCTGCTGGCCTTACACACCAGCATGTTGTACAGGCTGTTACTGGGGAGATGGAAATAGATTTAGGTCTATCATGTCAAGCAGCAGTAGAATGAAGTAGCTTTATACATGCATAATATCATATATAGTTACTTTTTAGTAATTTATTTCCTTGTGCATTCTTATGATTGCATATTTTGGCATTTGAATTACTAAAGAAAACATATATAGTTTAGGTAAAAAATCCACACTGTTTATAATACTGTATATATTTAGTATGTACTATATTAAAGAGAGGCTGGCTGCTCACACTGCCATATATAGCCTATATATATATATATATATATATATATATATATATATATATATACTGTATATATATATATATGTAAAATGTAAGATTTTTTTATTATTATTATTTAGGTTTAAAAAGTGTTATGTGGTGTACTATTTTTTTCACAGCACAGTATATACACAGAAATAAGTAGTGTTTAATTAAAAATATCTAACATGCACACATTGTACATGCAAAATCTATTTTAGGCATGCTCACTGAACCATTAAATTAAAGAGAAACTACATTACAGCCCCAGTGTAGGTGTGCAATGCAAGGATTCTATCAGAGAACAAAAAAGACTTATGTGCTTCCAATTTAATCTTTCTCATAATTTCCAAAAAACTCACTACAAGTCATGCTCATTCATTGGATCAAGATTAATGGCTTTTTTTATATACTTGTGGCCCATATTTTTACATTTTTACATGATGTAAATGTAATGTATAGCACAATAGGTGCAATGATATGTAGCAAAATGACATTTATTATGCCCATTTTAACATATTTCCCTAACTAAAACAACATTCCTTCATTGAAATTTGTCATAAAATGGTGCAATAACATGGCCTGGGTCTGGATGCATTCCATAGAAGAGTTTTGCTGGAGCTTCGATGAATAGTCACAAACAGACATTGATTACTGCGAAGTACTCCTTACATAACGAGCTTGAAAGTGGCGCATAATCATGCAAGCTACAATTGCAGCCTGCCATTATGAAATATCCATAATTACTTCACACTGGAGAGCTAGAGAGAGTTTTGATTTCCTTTGTCTTCAGGCAATGGCTTAGCAAATGGTTGTGTTCTTTCGGACCTGTAGTTTGGTTCGACGAAATGGGAAATTACAAAAGCTTTTTGAAAAGGAAATGTTCCACAGGGAATAAATGCTGTGATTTTCTCTACATCCTACATCTATTTTTCAAAACCTAGGCACAATGTCGGAGGAAACAATGCATAGCTGATGATAGACAAGCACAAAACTAAACATCCTTTTTTAGGTTCTTTGTCTAACTCTCCAATGACTGTAATTCATGACACTCGTGATTTACCTGAAACAATGTTTAATCATAACCTAAAAATGTGCACAGTGCATATGTTGATGTGCGAATTTCTGCTTTATGCATTGGAGAATGCTCAGGACTTCCAGTTCATAACTTGTTTTACTGGTATGACCAAACTGACTGGAAAGCTCAGAAACAGATGTCATAATTAGAATTGTATGGTGTCAGTGTCCATAATGTCATTATGTAACATTATTTTGCGATGGCAGCAAAGGAATGATTCTAGGTATGGTTCACCGTAAAATAAAAATTTGATGAAAATGTACTCACACTCCAAAATGTAGATAAGTTTGTATCTTCATCGGAACAGATTTAAAAGTAGTTACAGACTACCTTAAAATAATGCATACCACTCCAGTCAATCAGTTAATGGATTGATGTAGTGTGAAGTGAAAAGCTGCATATTTGCAATGAATTTATCATCAAGGCATTTTAACTTGATTCTGGCCAAAATGTAATCCATAATAAAACTTCCTCCAGCGATTAAAAAAAAAAAAAAATGAAATCTCCTTTTGTCCTTTGACATCAAAATTCACTGATATTATTTGTTTATAGCTCTTTAGACTGTTTGTGCTTGTAAATGGTGCTTGATCTGTGCATATTTCTCTCCTGATTCAGTCAAGATGACATTTTCACTACATAAAGCAACATTATGGACAGAGGACTATATTAGCAAAGGTTTGGAGATAAAAATGTGATGGATTTGTTTCTTACAAACATACAGATTTTCATTTCATATCATGTGAACTGATGGACTGCTTTTATCAGCTGTTTGGACTTTCATTTTGACGGCACCCATTCACTGCAGAGGATCTTTCGGTTAACAAGTGATGCAATGCTGCATTCCTTCTGTTCCGATGAAGAAAGAAACTTATTTGCATCTTGAATGGCCTAAGTGTGAGTATTTTTGGGTGAACTATTCCTTTAACAAGTACCATCAACATCACTGTCTGTTCTTCACCTATGTAAGCGCGTGTTTTGAGCAGCTTAGTTCAAAGTAAACACGTTCACTTTTCATGCATATTTTGCACCATTTTTGTTATAAAAAGCTCATTAAAAACTATTGTTGACAACTCAAAGGCTTCCTTTATTTTATTTTTTGTATTTATTTTTTTTTATATCACATTAAATAAAATCTCATTCAATTGATAACAATTGGCATTGAGCACTTGTTTTGGTCTTGTGGTCACAACGAAAAAAAAAAAAAAAGCTTTCTGTTGCTGCCATGATACTCTCTAAAATCACAGATGTTTCTAGAAGTTTAGCAACATGTAATAGTCTAGCTGATTACAACATCTAAATGAAAGTGTGGAGCAACTTACAATAATGGTGCCACCCAAAGTGAAGTGAGGAAGAATGTGGATACACATCAAAACATGGTTCCAGAAAATAAAATGTGTCATGTGTCATCTTAACTTTATTTATTCAATGTTATTATTTTCCAAACTAAAGTTAATAAATGAACTAAAACTGAACTAAAACAAAGCAGGGTTAATGGCTTAAATATGAATGAACGAATAACTGAATTAAATTTATTTAAGCAAGTTGCAAATAAATAAATAAAATAAAATTTTCGTTTAGTTTTAAACAAACTTTACCCCCCCCCCCCCATATCAATGGCCAGTTGCATAACTATTTAGACTGATCTTAAAAATTAGCCATTTGATTTTTTATTTTGCTCATAGCTTTTTTAATTCAGTTATGTAAAATAGTATATTGATCTAAATTGAATCTGAAACTGATTAACATTTGGTTAACTTCTAGTTAGTCCAGGGGTAGGCAAGTTCGGTCCTAGAGAGCCGCAGTCCTGCACAGTTCAGCTCCAACCCTGAAAAAAAAAAAAAACTCACCTGCCTTTACCTTAGTAATCCTGAGTGGATTGATGAGCTTGTTCAGGTGTGTTTGATTAGGGTTGAAGCTGAACTCTGCAGGTCTGCGGCTCTCTAGGACCGAGCTTGCCTACCCGAGTTAGTCAAACTAGTTCTTACGACAGTCTTAACATTGTCACTAAGTTGGCCCCAGTATTCAAAGCAATCGTATATTTAGCAAATAATAAAAATTTAAAATTTAAACCGTTCCTTTAACTCTGCCATCTTCTGAAACGTATTCAAAGCCAACATATTGTGTCTCATATGAGTCATATTATTGGTGCAATTGTTGGTTTTATTCACATATGTAAATAATTACATAATTTGTATTTATCATATCCATTGACCTTATACAACTCTATGTAAAATCATTAAAATATTACTTATAATTTAAAGTGTGCTAAAGTGTGAAGCTCATAGATTTCCAGTCCAAGATGATTTTGACTGCAACTTAAAAAAAAGGAGAAATTAAAAAAAAAAAAAAAAAAAAAGCCAGTAGGAGTCAACCAAGTTAGGGTCAGTTGATCCAGGACTTGTTTTGTAGTTTTAAATGTGTGACATGATGCTCCTGACTCTACAGTATGTCTGGAAAGTTTAGCCAGAACACAGAAGATGACAAAACTCTGACCACAGCTGAGAACTGTCAGCATCAGCCTTTTCTGTGTTGTTTAGTTGCTCTCACTTCCCTCACAGTGTTCATGCCTGTGAAGTGCTCATCTTTCCAGTAAACATAACTGATCGTGATGAGGGAAGTACTGTAATGTAAGGCCAAGAGCCTTAGCGTTCTCTCAATATTCTAACTGCCACGATCCCAGTATTTATTCCAATTACAGTATAATCAAACAGCCAGGCATACATTTAATTGTGACAGATTTCTTGGACATATCCTCTTTCTCTAAACTCTCCCTTGTTGCATTGCAATTGGACTTGTTCAATGGCTAATCAGCAGGCAGAGGGTTGTTATTTGACTTGTTCTCTAAAATGGACCAGAGAATACCTCACAAGCCATCTCATTTTCCTCACTGTCCTCTGTTTGTCTCATGCAGAGAGCCAAAAGCATTTATAATGATCAAAGATTCATCTTATTTGTTGTCAAACTTGGCTGCTTGTCTTCATAAATGTTAACAGACAAGCTGTGAATTACCTTCATCACCCTCATGTTCTGTCACTTTGGCTGTCTGCTCAGTCGCTCTTGTCAAGCTTTATTGTCATTCAACCATGTGCCTTGCATAGGGGATAGATATGGCATTTATCCTAGGCATTGGTGCAAAATCAAACAGATGATAGCAAAGCTGGGCAGTATAATTAAAGACAAGATAAATGCAAGTCAATTAAAATACATACTGAAAAAAATTAGAGGCTCATTTACTACTTGTAAATAAATGCACTTATATAAATGCACAGTTACAACTTAAAACTTCAAATTTGTTGATTCAATTCAAATTTTAAAACAATTATTCACCCAAAAAGTAATACTTGCAGATAATAATAATAATAATAATAATAATAATCACCCAGGCCATCCAAGTTCATCAGAACAGATTTGGAAAATATGTTACATTACATCAGTTGCTCACCAATGGATCTTCTGCAGTGAATGGGTGCTGTCAGAATGAGAGTCCAAACAGCTGATAAAAAACATCACAATAATCCACACCACCCTAGTCCTTCATTTAACATCTTGTCAAGCAAAAAGCTCATAAGAAACAATTCCATCCAAGATGTTGTAACTTCAACTTCTGCAGAATCCTCTATTCATGGCATTGCTTTCTCAAGAGAAGAAGCCACCTTTTTTATGAATCAGGAGAGTGATTTTTATTTATCCATTTACAAGAAAAAAAAAACAGTCAAAAACAGTTGTAAACTAATATGTAAGTGGATTTTGACAAGAGAGACAAAAGGCGATTGACTTTTCCCTCATGTATAATTTTGGATTATGCACTTGCATTCTGGCCAGTACCGACAGTTTGACGGTGAGATGCCCCAATTATTGATTTCATTGATTTTTTTTCTTAAAATCATGCAATGGTGTGGATTAGTTGTGGATTTTATTTGAGATGTTTTTATCAGATGTTAGGAACCTCATTCTGATGGCACCCATTGACTGCAGAGGATCCTTTGTTGAGCGAGTGATGAAATGCTTAATTGCTCCAAATCTGATGAATAAACAAACTTAAATAAATCTTGTAGAGTGATTAAACATTCATTTTTAATAAACTTTTCCTTTAAGTTGCACAGAATTTTATATATTGTTTTAATTTTATTTGGTACCTTAATTAAATTGTCTTGATACCTTTGAAAACTGACCAGTGGATTTCTATTTCCCAGCATGCTTTGCAGAAAAATAAATCGTAAAAATCAATCGTATAAATAACCATTATAATATGTGTTTTAGAAAAAGGAATATATATATACAGTGCCCTCCACAATTATTGGCACCCCTGTTTAAGATGTGGTCGTGGAGTTCTAAAAATTATCCTTTTTTTTAAACAACATAGAACCCAAATGCAAAAAAAGAAAAAAATCCAACCTTTTATTTAAGTACATTTCTTTGGTGGTAAAAAAAAAAAAAAACACACATTTCAAAAAACAACAACCTTGAAATCATGTGTCCCACAATTATTGGCACTCCTAACAATTCCGCTGAAAATTTTAATTTATTTTTTTTTTATTTATATTTTTCTGTAGTTGCTAAAGTTGGTCAGGCTATCTAGGAACTTTTAATTAGTAATTCATGACCTGGGGTATAAATATGACGTGACACAGAGGCCTAATTCTCTTACCCATTTGTCAACATGGCAAAGACAAGAGAACACACCATTCAAGTAAGGCAGATGTGTGTCGACCTTCATAAGTCAGGCAATGGCTACAAGAAAATAGCCATTTGACTTAACTTGCCCGTATCCACAGTCAGAGGAATCATTAAGAAGTTTAAAACAACTGGAACAGTGACAAACAAGGCTGGAAGAAGTCCCAAGTTTATCTTGCCACAACGCACAGTGAGGAGGATGGTACGAGAGGTAAAAAAAAATCCTAAGCTCACTGTCACAGAATTGCATCAAAGAGTGGCATCTTGGGGCCACAAAGTCTCCAAAACAACCATCAGACGCTCTCTACATGCCAACAAGCTGTTTGGGAGGCATGCAAGGAAAAGGCCTTTTCTCACGAACACTGACAAACATAAACGTCTGGAGTTTGCTAAGTGGCATTGGGACTTTAACTGGGATTGTGTGCTTTGGTCAGATGAGACTAAGATTGAGCTTTTTGGCAACAAACACTCTAAGTGGGTCTGGCGAAAAACAAAAGATGAGTATGCCGAAAAGCACCTCATGCCCACCGTGAAGTATGGTGGAGGATCTGTGGTGCTGTGGGCCTGTTTCTCTTCCAAAGGCCCTGGGAACCTTGTTAGGGTCCATGGCATTATGAACGCTTTGAACTACCAGGACATTTTAAATAAAAACCAGATGGCCTCTTTGTGGCCTCAGTCACAAACTCAAGGTCATGACCATGGCCATCTCAGTCCCCAGACCTCAACCCAATCGAAAACCTGTGGGGCGAGCTAAAGAGGAGAGTGCATAAGAGAGAACCCAGGACACTGAAGGATCTAGAAAGATTGTGCAAAGAAGAATGGTCAAAGATCCCTCTCTCTGTGTTCTCTTGTGAAATCTTGTGAAATGTTATAGGAGAAGATTAAGGGCTGTCTTGTTGGCAAAAGGGAGTTGTACAAAGTATTAACATCAGGGGTGCCAATAATTGTGGGACACATGATTTCAAGTTTTTCTTTTTCGTAAATGTGTGTTTTTTGTTTTACCACCAAAGTAATGTACTTAAATAAAAGGTTGAATTTTTCTCTTTTTTTGCATTTGGGTTCTATGTTGTTTAAAAAAAAAGGAGAACTCTTAGAAGTCCACGACCACATCTTAAACAGGGGTGCCAATAATTGTGGAGGGCACTGTATATATATATATATATATATATATATATATATATATATATATATATATATATATATATATATATATATATATATATTGGTTGCCATTGTACTGAAGGGTTCTTATGGTTAAGTTGCATTTCGCTACATAAAAGCATACACTACATTGATTATATGAGTGCTGACTGTTAATTCCAGTGAAAAAATGTCTTAAAATTAAAATTATAAAATCTATTTTATATAAGTTACATTTGGCATGTACAATACTAGCTGTAAAAGTGACTTATTTTTCTTTTATTTTTTCTTTTATTTAAGTAATCAGCATGAAAAAAATGCTACAAATGTTAATTATTTTTTTGGAGATTTATTTTATTTTAACAGGACAATGTTTTATAATGCAATCTGTGGTGTGGTGTGCATAGAACTGCACATCCCCTGACGCCTCCCTTCATGTGTTTTATTTATTTTTGCATTTGTGCAAAAATGGCTTAAAATGAAGACTGCTCTTAGACTTAATAGACATGATCTCAAAACCTAACATTTCATACTTGAAACACTTCATAAGGTAGCTGGCATATGCAGACAAAATCCATGGGCACTGATCAAACAGTATATAGACAGTGCCGAACTCAATCAAACACTAAACTCAACACATTACACTAAAATAATGGAGTAAATATGAACTAAATAACTAAATATAATACAACAAAAATCACTGTTGTACATTACTGGTGATCATAAAGGAAAACAAATTGTCATGTGTCAGGGATTTCTGGGAATGTCCTTTTATGGTTTTCATATTAAATTATAAGTCATTGGTTTTATCTCATAAAAACTTTAAGTATTTCACTGTATATGATAAGGTAACTTACTATTAATGTTCAATTAACCATTTTGTTTTACTAAAGAATCTTTACAGTATTTCATCTTGAAAACCTTTTACAATGTACACACCCCAAGGAGTGGGGCTTATATGTTTTTGGCAGCTCTGTTTTAACATTTGCGTAATTCAAAGTATTACTAAATGTTTCAAGCAATTTTTTATTGTAGTAATGCAACATAGAGGAGGATAAGATGACAGCATTTCAGTAGATTTGAAATGAGGAACATTTAAAAAAAAAAATATTGTAAAATACTACAAAACTTAAAGTGAAAGTTTGATGGTATAAATTAATGTTCGTTTATTTTTATGGTGTAAAAAGCCCTATTGGACTTCAAAACTAGATGTGATGGAGGTTTCATATTGGAGGTATTGGTGTCAGTATCATGCTTTACACAAATTTATTAGGCAGAACAACCTTTTTTTTTTTTTTACATTTATAATAATCAGGAATATATTGTGCATTGTAACCTGCAATTGCTACCTTCAAGAATTATTTCTTCTTGATTTCGTTTGATGTAAATGATTGATTTTGGGGCATTCTATGTTTAATTCCATGTTTCCATTTTTGGTTACTTTTTTAGTGTGTGATACTAAAGACTAGACTTATGATTGTGAAAATTCAACCCTGCATTATACAGGAGTTAATTACATTTAAACATTTCATCAAATAAATGCAGTTATGGTAAACTTTCACCAAGACTGCACCAAGAAAAACATTAAAAGTCAAGTAACCTTTACTTCTATAGCACTTCATACAACACAGATTGTGTCAAAGCAGCTTCACGGTGATAAACAGGAAAACAGCAGAAATATAATGGAAACTCAACTTAGGGAGACAGTTCAGATTCTGCAGTACAGCAGTTAAATGCTCTTTTTTGTTTTTGTTGTTGTAGAGTATATAGCATCCTTAAAAGTAGCTGTGGGCAGTGCAACAGAGGGTCCTGTCCCAGCCCTCCTATCACCCTCCAAAAGCCAGACAGCAGGGAACACTTGGCTAGTAATGCTCCTGGAAGTGTGTGATAAAGCACACCTGGAGTGAACAGCACCTCGTGACCACTGCTGTAAAGACAGCAGGATCCTCCAACCGAGAGACCTGCTGTGGACACCTGGAGACAAACCAGTGCAGGTGTAAAAATTAAAATATGAAATGACAAATTCTACTCCTCAGCACTAACAGTGCCCTCAAAACACCATATTATTACCGCTTTGATGGCATAAAGTAATAGGAAATGGTGTGTTCATTTTTGTAATTGTAAAAATTGTGTATTTATATCTCACTTTCTGTTTGTTTCTCATATTTATGATATAATGCATGACATTATGTTCTCTGCAAAGAATTGTTTCTCATTTCACATTTAAATGACTTGAATCTATAAATTAAAAGGCATGATGTGTATCACAGTCGTGTCTTTTTTAACTTCCCTTCCACAACAACCATAACAAAATCTAACTGGATGACTTGCATATCTTAGAAACTTGTGTTTGAAGTGGAAAGCATTTAATTTTAATGTAGTACATCATAGACACTGATGCACTTGTTCTCTCTCTCTGTGTGTTTCTTTCACAGGAAAGTAGTCTCCATTGTTGCTGTCTGTGCACCTACATGATTCATGAGCCATCTGTCGTGTTTAATATTCCTCACACCTCAGACAGGATGTGCCCGTCTGGCATGCTGTGCCACACCGTGTGACGACTGTTTGGGCATGGCAAGGTCCTCTCTAATTAAATTAAACTACTCACACTACTGCTACCTAGTGACTAGGGTGTTCACACATAAAGGATGAAACATTTATGCTTTGAAGGAAAATCCAGTAGCACCATTACTAAATCTTTTATTAAGAAATTGCATTGAAAGCAATTGTCCTCTTTGTCCCCTTATATTTGAGCAGTAGCTTCAATATTTATTTTGAGAGTGTGCCCACTAGAAAAAGTAAATAATAACCCAAAACACACTTTAACCTCCAGAATATATTATAATGACTGTTTTGCTTTACAAATATGTAACTGATATGAAATCATTAGTAATATGGATAAAAACATGGGTGTCATTTACTAAACAGCTGCGACCACTGAGGGTTTGGATTGGAGAAGTCAGGTAAGAACATCTGTATGCCCACAGCACATTCCTTTTGGTCAGAGACTTCAGCATCTGCTGGGCATGTAAACAGCCTTAAAATTGATGGGCCCATCTGTGCGTTGTAAACATTTGATTACCAAGAATATTTCAGATGCCAACTCCTCTAGCTGAGAGCTTACCTTAAAATAAAAATTGTAAGTTAAAAAAAGGAAGATTTAAACAGTGAAATCAGAATAGAGAGGTATAAACTTGAAATTGAAGTCTTTTCCCATTCAGATTTGTAGTTTAAAATTTACAATTGCAAATGTATATCTTAAGAAAGAAGAAAAGAAAGGCAGAATTATGAGCTAAAGCTGCAACTGTCTTTATTGCAACATAGGCTCATTGGAAATATGTGCCTCTGTATTGCCTACATTTCTGTAAAATAAAAAAAAATTAAAATAAAAAAGAGCCTTTACCTACTGTAGCCTATGTATGAATCAGTGCAGTTTCCAGTTGAAATGAACACTAGAGGCAAGAAAACTCGCACAAAATATGATGTACAAAGTTTTGATCTTAAATATAAATTTTCACTCAGTTTCTTACAGAATATTATGCTATGACTTCAAAATAATTTAACATCTTGTGTGATTTGAAAACTGATACTTTGGGACATTGTCGTCACATATCCAGCTGCATATGCATACGTTTTCTAATTCAGTTGGTTTTCTCTATAGCTCACATGATACCATGTTGTACGTAGATGAAGAGTTCAGATACGAACTGTGACGAGTGGGGCGGGGCCGAGGGATGTGGGAACGAGCGAGGCCGGTGGAGTGATTGGAGATGAACGACACCTGTTCGACCCACCGGTCTTGAGTCCCACGGAGGAGATGGAAAGATATAAAACAGGAGCGACGACAGTGAAGGACGAGAGAGGACCAGGCCTGGATTTTAGTTTGTGTTTTGATTTTTATTTGTGCGCGTCAGTCGTCCGTGAGGGGCTGATGAACTGTTTTTTGTTTATGTTGATTATTAAAGTTTCATTTCATTGTCCGCCGGTTCCCGCCTCCTACTTCCCGATGATTAGGAAGGTTTTATCATTACAGTGGTGCCGAAACCCGGGAGAAGGAGGGACGCGCTGCTGAAGATCCCTCGCCGCTTGGGTGAATCTGCGGTGCCATCGAGCTGGCGAGGAAGTGTGCCGCCATGGACCCTCGAGGCGGTGGGCTGGAATGAGTTGCCGGGGACGGGCGAGCTCGCTGCCGGCCGCCCGTGATGTGGAGGGGCGGCTGCAGTCCATGAGGGAGCGGAGGAGTCGGCGCCGTTTGCCAGGGGGCCAGAGCCTGCTGCCTCCATGAAGGCATCCGGAGGGGCAGGGAATGGGGGACACCTGCCGGCTGCCCAAAATCGGAGGAGCCGTCGCCGTCCACCGGGCGGCGGAGGAGTGTCGTGCCGTCCGCCGAGGGCCGTCCAGTGCCACCGCCAGGCACCGCGGAGGAGATCACCCAGCTGGTGGAGGGCCGAGCAGCAGTGCGTCTGGGAACCGGAATTTTTTATATTTTTTTCCCTCTCTCCCCTCTCTCGTCTCTGTCTCTCCTCTTTCCATCTCCTTTTCTGTTGCCTCGTCTGTCCTACCCCCAGGTTCCCGCAGGTCCCCGTGAGCGGTCCCCCCCGGAGGGAGGGGGGGGGGTAGAGCGCAGTCTCGGGAGTACCCCCCGGCCTGCGAGGGGCGATGGAGGTATGTGACGAGTGGGGCGGGGCCGAGGGACGTGGGAACGAGCGAGGCCGGTGGAGTGATTGGAGATGAACGACACCTGTTCGACCCACCAGTCTTGAGTCCCACGGAGGAGATGGAAGGATATAAAACAGGAGCGACGACAGTGAAGGACGAGAGAGGACCAGGCCTGGATTTTAGTTTGTGTTTTGATTTTTATTTGTGCGCGTCAGTCGTCCGTGAGGGGCTGATGCGCTGTTTTGTGTTTATGTTGATTATTAAAGTATCATTTGATTGTCCACCGGTTCCCGCCTCCTTCTTCCCGATGATTAGGAAGGTTTTATCATTACACGAACCCTGTGAAACTATGGTTCGACAAAGCAGTTCAAATCTGCATGAGGAAGTTAAAATAGCAAGGCTGCATTAACAATTGTGTTTTAATATCACTTTTGCATTTGTTAACACTATCGGTTAGGTTTAGGGTTGGGTTTGGTGTATATTTCCAACACAATAGAGCAATAACCTTTAGCGACACTCCCCTGATTTTTTCATTCTGAACAGCCACAATATATACCTCAAGCAGCAAAATAAAAATGCAGGAATATGTGCCTGTACCAACGTAGTATAAATGTGCCACGGTCAAGTACTGAGCTTGTGTCCAATCTCTTGACATTCCACTTTGAAACTGCAGCAAAACGTAACGTAACGTTTGTAATAATGGTGTTGCAGAAAGAACAACGAAGTTTCTCCATCTTAGTTTTGTTGTTTTTGACAGAATATAATAGTTTGGTCTGAGTAAAACTTCCAAATATGAAACTGAGCTGGAGTTGAAGACAGACCACAAGAAAGTTAACCATCTAAAAAAAAAAAAAAAAAACTTTAGTAGAAAACTCCACTGCCTGATATGAGATTTGAACCTTCTGCCTCCCGTCAATGTGATGTACATCTGGATGACATCCAATTGATCTGAAATAACCTTTTTTGAGTGCCAGTATGATGATGGTCTGTCCAAAGTCTAAACAGTGCAGTCTAGGGCTTCTTTTGATACCTTATTTATGAGGCACTTGTGGCACAATGGAGAGAGAATGATGTATGCTCTACATTTGTGAGCCCATGAAATATCTTCCATGCTGATCTCAAGTGTATTGTTGCCTCATGCACTGACAAGAGTTGGAGATAATTAAATTACATTAAGATGCATAATTTATCAGCCAAACAATACTGCACTGACATTGGATTGTATTTTTAAGAAGGGAACGGTTGTAAGAGCAGCTTATTAGGGTCAACATGTATTCAGAGCTCTGACAGCTTTATTTGGCCAGCATTCTCATCAACCCCTTCTCTCTCAGATAGAGCCTAGAGGTCAGAAATAACCAGTTATCCCATCCCCCATTTATTATTAATCTGTGGCTCGCTCAGAGTGCTGACTTCACAGAAAAGCCCTCAACACATTATTGAACTGGTCTACTACAAGTTCCCAATCTACAACCAGGTCCAACAAGGCTAGAGATTTGATTGGACAGAAGGACTGATGGGGAGAAAAAGTCAAGCCCACTTGTCTTGTATATGATAGAAAGCTCTGAACACAGAATAGTTTTTGATAGTTTAAAGGGAACTTGGACAGGGTCTGTTAACATTACAGGTGCTTGTCATATAACTAGAATATCATCAAAAAGTTGATTTATTTCACTAATTCCATTCAAAAAGTGAAACTTGGATATTATATCCATTTATTACACACAGACTGATATATTTCAAATGTCAATTTCTTTTCATTTTGATTGTTATAACTGACAACTAATGAAAATCCCAAATTCAGTATCTCAGAATTTTTTTTTATATTGTGAAAAGGTTCAATATTGCAGACACCTGGTGCCACACTCTAATCAGCCAATGAACTCAAAACACCTGCAAAGGCCTTTAAATGGTCTCTCAGTCTAGTTCTGTAGGCTACACAATCATGGGGAAGACTGCTGACTTGACAGTTGTCCAAAAGACGACCATTGACACCTTGCACAAGGAGGGCAAGACACAAAAGGTCATTGCAAAAGAGGCTGGCTGTTCACAGAGCTCTGTTTCCAAACACATTAATAGAGAGGCGAAGGGAAGAAAAAGATGTGGTAGAAAAAAAGTGTACAAGCAATAGGGATAACCGTGATATGGATAACCGAGAGGATTGTGAAACAAGACCCATTCATAAATGTGGGGGAGATTCACAAAGAGTAGACTGCAGCTGGAGTCAGTGCTTCAAGAACCACTATGCACAGACGTATTCAAGACATGGGTTTCAGATGATGCATTCCTTGTGTCAAGCCACTCTTGAACAACAGACAGCGTCAGAGTCTGGAGGAAAAGAGAAGAGGCACTCAATCCACATTGCTTGAGGTCCAGTGTAAAGTTTCCACAGTCAGTGATAGTTTGGGGTGCCATGTCATCTGCTGGTGTTGGTCCACTGTGTTTTCTGCGGTCCAAAGTCAACGCAGCCCTATACCAGGAAGTTTTAGAGCACTTCATGCTTCCTACTGCTGACCAACTTTATGGAGATGCAGATTTTATTTTACAACAGGACTTGGCACCTGCGCACAGTGCTAAAGCTACCAGTACCTGGTTTAAGGACCATGGTTTCCCTGCTCTTAAATGGCCAGCAAACTTGCTTGACCTTAACCCCATAGAAAATCTATTGGGTATTGTGAAGAGAAAGATGTGATATGCCAGACCCAAGAATGCAGAAGAGCTAAAGGCCACTATCAGAGCAACCTGGGCTCTCATAACACCTGAGCAGTGCCACAGACTGATCGACTCCATGCCACGCCACATTGCTGCAGTAATTCAGGCAAAAGGAGCCCCAACAAAGTATTGAGTGCTGTACATGCTCATACTTTTCATTTTCATACTTTTCAGTTGGCCAAGATTTCTAAAAATCCTTTCTTTGTATTGGTCTTAAGTAATCTTCAAATTTGGGATTTTCCTTAGTTGTCAGTTATAATCATCAAAATTAAAAGAAAGTTTTTGAATGGAATTAGCGAAAAAAAGCAACTTTTTGATGATATTCTAATTATATGACCAGCACCTGTGTATGAGCTACAAACCTGTAAATACTAATATTAAAATTAAACATCAACTTTACCCTATGATGAAACATTTCTAACCTGGTGTGCGTTTCCAAAAAGCAGTGTTAGCCAACTATGGTCGCAAGCTCCTTCATTACCAGCATACTGTAGGTCAATGATTCAGAGTTTACAAACAGTGTCACAAACTTACGTGGTTGGAACTACAGCTCTCATGGTTAGAAGCAAGGTAACATTCAGTACAATCTATAAATTCTATCTAAAATTAAATGCATTTTAATCTGTGTATTTTTGCATGTCTTCTATAAGCACTGTTTTTGAAGAATACGTATGTGCACAAATACCTAAGGGAACCACGGAGTAAGAGGGAACCCATGATGAATCGAACATCAAATAAAGCAAAATGATAGGGAACAAAAAAGAATAAACAAGTCATCAGGTGCCACATTCTTCACAGCAGCATCTTAGAGATGTCTAATTGGTTTAATAGCAGAAGTTATTCCTCAACCACATCTGTGTGACATAATTAACAATGGCCTTATGTTGTTGAACTAATTTGTTTCAAATGATGGAGATGCAACTGTGTTCGGAAAATAGTCGTGACTTGCTAGTTCATTCCACAAAAATGCATCATACTAGGGTTGGAGTTGTCTTTTAGGATAACAGGGACCCCATCCATTGGGCACGAAGGGTCACTTAATGGTGTGATAAATATGAAAATGATTTGAATCATATGTTAGGGCCTTCAAAGTCACCAGATCTCAATCCATTTGAATATTGTCTCTCTTAAAAGTAATGGTTCGTATCTGGCATTTGTAGTTTCTGAAGAACATTTACAATCCATAGAAATATTCCATTGCACAAAAGGTTCTTTACAGTGGATAAGGATTCTTTAGATTATTAAAATAGTTTAAATTTTTTTTTTATGCAAGGTTCTGTGAGGATCCCCAAAAAGTTTTTTTTAATTCATTCATACTTTTTTTTCTATAGGTGCTTTCACTCCAGAGGAAACTTTTCATAGCTCCTAGTTCATGCTTTCGGGCGTGTTCAGCAGTGACTAGGAAAATACTTATTTCTAGGAACTTCCTTTGAGAGATCTATTGTCAGGATAGAAGACAGGAAACAAAATGCAAGTAACGATTTATTAGGCATGATAATGAGAAAGGCTTCAGTTGACGGCAGGTGGTGCAGGGACCTCGATGGCAGCACAGGTTGGGTGAGAGGGATGATGAAAGGTCTAGGTGATGATGGCATAATCCACAGAACTGGAACAAACCCACAAGACTGAATGCTGAGCAGGAAGAAACCAGACATGTAGCACAGAGGACCTCAAACAACAACCTGACAAACAGGAGACGGAAGACAGGGTATTAAATAGGCAGTCGGTTATTAGGTGCAGCTGCAGCTGATCATGCCCACATCAGACAATCAGCGTGACGTAACATGAGACGAGCAGGAAACAATGCATTCATGAACCGTGACAATCTATATTATCTCCTACAGTTCTATAGGAACTAGAAGTGACGTAAATGTACCCTGATTGGGCAAACACCAGCAATTTTGGCTGTGTAAAAATATTTTCTTCATGAACATGGAAACCAGCAATAAAAGCATTTACCCGTTGTCTGCAGTGTTGTGTTCTTTTTCTCAGCCTTGATGATACATAACACTGCAAATTGTCAGAGGAGATTTAGTCAGATTTTTGTGCTTTTTTAATCACGTAAATTGTGTTTTACATTTCATCTCCATTATCACAAAGCCCATGACACATAAGAAAAACAGCTCCAATAATGACGTCCTCCATTCATTGCTGTGCAGCGAAGCCAGTATTTGTATCTGTAACAATGACACAAATTTTTCTATCTATATCTGTATTCAAATAAAACCAGAAGTAGGCAGAGCTTGAACCAGAACTTCATACAGTTATATTTGATAAGACCATTATGTTTTTATGGTTTTGCAGCTAGTAGTTATCACTGAACAAATATGCCATGTTTTTACTAATTCACTTAAGTAGGCCAAATTTACAGGTCTGGAAAAATGGCCTATGGAAAAAAAGAGAGAACAGTGTATTGAAAAAAGATTTGTGTTTCAACTATTTGTCCTATTCAGTGTTCTAAAATATTAAACTAATAATTTCTAAAAATAAATGTATCATACAAGTAGGAAGATTTCATGAAAATTTGTAAGTGATAATTTGAACACCAATTAATGAATTCAAGGTGCAATTTTCATTATGCAGAACTCTTTAAACAAGACTTTTCTGAACTTCACAAAAAATAAAATAATAATAATAATTATAATATTAAATGTGAATGTGCCATGCAAACCAGCAAAAGATAAGGAAGCAAACATGTAGGCCTAGTAAGAAAAGTATCTGTATTTAAGTTAATTATTAGCCTACTCTTGTCAGAAAGCTGGTTTGGTTTTTCCTGGTGGGGCGCGAGGACTGCAATTGAGAACCGCTGCTTTACAGTAAACGCAGAATATTCAGACGTGCAGAGATGGCAATGCGCTGTTTGATTGACATGATCATGCTGTGCTTACTCCATTCATTCATGTATCATATTGTAGCCTATAGGGTTTAAATCATTGTCTTTTAAATACAAGCAAATAGTAGAATGTGTATGATGTATTATATTAGGTCATATTGTTCTTGCTATGGGTTGTGTTTCTCAATAGCGTCTCCAGGTTACGCATGTAACCATGGTTACTCGAGGGAATGAGATGCTGCATCAAAATGCATTAGGAACTCCTTCAGTATGACCACACTCTGAATCCCATGTGTATTCAGTGCAATGGATGTATGAGACGTCACGGCGGGGTGACGTAGAGACCAGTAAAGCACATGCAGTGAAATCGGAATCAGCTTCTAGGAATGATGCAACCACTGGCAGGAATGCCTGAAGACTGGCTTCAAGATGGAGCATCTCATTCCCTTGAGGAAACATGGTTACATGGGTAACCTGGAGAAGTTCCTCTTCAGGAACTTGAGCTGCATCAAAACGCTTTGGGAATGAGAATGCCCCCGCTACCAGAATTAAAATTATCTGCCTAGTGTGTGAAGGAGCACAGCTTGAACAAGAGTAAAGAAGAGCCCGGAGTGGCTCGCATATCCCAAAGGTAAGGGGAGATCAGAGGACTCAAACACAAACAGAGGCATCCACTATTCACCGGCTGAGTGACTGCTTTTAGCAGGAAGACCCCTCTTAGGGGGACCATAGCAAATTAGCAGATGGTTCACCCTTCCCAAAGGGCAGCTCTGCTCACACTGGACATACAATTAAGCTTCTGCTGGTCAGGCTCTCCAAAGGGAAGAGGACTGAAGACCTGGGGTAGACCAGACAGAAATTGTACCAGGGCCCCAGCCTCAGTGCACTGCGGAGGAAAGTGTAACTAGTGGGTGTTTGCCCAATGACTGGTCACCAAGAGTGGAAACATGGTAGGCTGCAATGGCCACCATGTAGACCTTTAGGGTGGAGTTGGTCAACCCTGTGGAGAAATGGGTCTGCAGGAACTCCAGAACTGTACCAAATAGGCAGTTGAATGGGTCAAGCTGGCAGTCTCCACACCAAGAAGTACAGTACAATTTCCCATGGAGAGCCATCGAGAAGGGAAATTAGGTTCGAGAACCATACCAGGCCCGGCCAGAACTGGGCTACTAACAATAGATGGGCCGTGGCCTGGTGCGCTCTCTCCAGAACTACCGGGAGCAGAGCGATCAAGGCAAAAGTGTAAAGACAAAGCCTTAGCCAAGTCTGCACCATACCATCCAGCCCAAGAGGAGCTGGATGAGTCAGAGTGAACCAGAGGGGACAGTGTAATGTCATCTGAGTTGCAAACAGGTCCACCTGAGCCTGGCCAAACATTCTCCATATCTGCTTCACCACCTCAGGATGGAAACCACTCTTAGAGAAAGTAGCTTCTCTGTGGCTCTCACAACAATCTGGTGCACCAGCTTGTGCAAGGTTCTCGAATGCAGACCTCCTTGGAGGCCACCGCTGTGTTGTTGGTGCACACCAACACATGACGATCTCTTAGGTCTGGTAAAAATTGTTTCAGTGCTCATAACACGGCCAGCATCTCCAGGAAGTTGATGTTCCAAGTGAGACGGTGACTGCTTCACAAACTGCGGGCAGAGTGGACACACGAACTTCAGGTACGTGACCACACCCCATCAAGTGAGGGACATGTTGATGCTGAACTGCCATCCGCTCTAATTGAGCTAATGTCAATCGTCGATGACTGAGCCGTTCAAATGACGCAGATCTAAAATAGGTTGCCACCATCCATCCTTCCTCGGAACGGTGAAGTACTGGCTGTAGAACCACTGTGGAGGTGGCGAGCCTCTTAGTATTACTAGGTTTCCAGGCGGTAACTGAGAGAAGCACTCGTGGGAGACCGCTGCGCCCTGGAACACAGATGGGGTTTGCAGATCGATCTCCTGAGGGCACTGAGGGGTAGGGTTGGGAATCGTTCGAAATTTTCCAATCTAATTCCACCTAATGGTTCCGGTTCTGATTCCGGTTCCATTAAAATCATTAAACAATTATTAAGAAATAGTGGTAAGGAAAAATGCGCAATACTCAACTACTCAATGCTCAATACTGTTTTTTACTTACTGTCAACTTAATTTAAAGGTTGGCAATGTCAAAATGCAACATATATTACAGTGTACAGATCTTCATAAGTAGGGTGGGGTATTTTTTGAAACTTTCTGATTCGGCTTCTGGTTTCATTTAAATGAACTATGTTTTTTACTATTTTACCTTCACTGTTGCTGGAAGGTAGTAAGTAATGTTGAGTAATGCTAGTCCATCAATCAGCATGTGTTTCAAAGTTGATGTTTTTTACACTATCAATAACGTTTTGCTTTTCAAGCAGGAATAAGCTTGTTGGCCAAATACTCCCTTGAGGGCTGAGACACTTGTTAATTTCCTTAATTAATGAAATATAAACGGTTAAACTTAAACATGTATACACACTCTCCATAAAGTCCTTATTTTACAAATAATAATGCAGTCAGAAGATGGTGTGATGCAATGAGTGGTTTCCACATTTTTAAACATTTAAAATGCATTAAAATAAATACTTTCTATCACTTTGTTTATCACTCTTGAAATTACCTCTACACTAAATAATCTAACCCTCATACTTGAATAACAATAGCAGTCTATTTATTTAGTGGTCCAAGTTGAAGCCAGTATGTATATTAATGAAAATATGGGACAAATATAATGCAATTTAGTGGCGGCAGGTGCAGCGCGCTGCCATTAGATGTACAGTCAGACAAAACGATGTGTGTGGCGGGGGAGGCGTGGTTTAGTGAGGTCTGCAACGGGCGAGCGAGTGAGGAGACGAGCAGTGGTAAGTGGATCAGGTGAACGACGATTAACACCTGGGTCTCGTTACAGTGATTGGCGTGGGGAACCGGCATTTAAGCCAGCGGAGGACCAGTGCCGATCGAGAGAGACGGGGACTCGTGGGAGTAAAGAGCTGGAGAAGCTGCCGATCGAGAGAGACGAAGACTGCAGTGGTGCAACGTAGAAAGAGACTGTGAAGTGTGCGCACCTGCCGCGATTGTTTGTTTTGTTTTATTATTTCTTAAATAAAGTATCCCACGAGCCCCGTACGCCGACCCCGGTCTCCTTCCTCTTCATAAGACTGAACTTACCACAGTGTGCAGTTATCAAAGGCGCAAGTGCACATACAGTCGTGGGAACAATATGTTCGTCAATTCGAACTGGAATCATGGCTGAATATCCTGTGATGTCCACTTCGCAGGGCACTTATGTTCGAATAGAACAAATGTCTGAAGCGCTAAGAGAAACGTTCAAAATGTGCAAAGCAGTGGGGCGCAAGGACTACAATTGAGAACCACTACTTTACGGGAAACGCCGAATATTCAGAACACCGGCGCAAGGCTGCTCACAGCGCTTGGTCACGTGTTGCACTAGAACCGTTTTCGGAACCGAAACTTAGAAATTGCTCACGGTTCCGGTTCTTTTCAAAGAACAAAACCGGTTCTGAATAAGAACCGGTTTTCGGTTCCCATCCCTACTGAGGGGAGATGTGCACAGTGTAATGCGGTGAACCCCGCTCTATCCCAGAGGGGCCTGCCCTCCGAGGCAGGATACAATGAAGCATGCTTGGCAGGGGTTCCCACACCGCCAGTTGACCTCCTGAGGGAACCAGTCTCACAAAACTGGCCTCTGGTGCACTTAGAGGAGCTATATCGGTGCACTTTTATGGCAGACTGGCAAGGGAGGGCCATACTAGCTGCTCTAGAGACCTCTGTGAAGGAAGGACCTCCTTTCTCAGAGGCATGGCTTGCTATGGCACCCGCGTCTGGACCTGTGGAACCTCCACGTGTGGCTTCTGGATGGGACATGGCAAACCTAAGTGGACTGCTACCGGGCATGCCAAACACCATCACTCAAGCTAGAACTCCCCCTATAAGGCGAGCCTATGCACTGAAGTGTTTGTCTGTTCAAAAACTGGTTCCCTTACATTTACATTTAATCATTTTGCAGACGCTTTTATACAAAGCGACTTACAAACAGTGTTTGGAATAACGGCGTTTAAAAGAACGGCGTTAGGTAACGACGTTATTTTTTCAGTAACGGGGTAATCTAACTAATTACTTTTCCCGTCGTTACAACGCCGTTAACGTTACTGACCGTTAAATGCGGCGCGTTACTATGCATTGATTTAATATGCAATCCGTACGCACCCCTGGCTCACACAGCGAGTGAGCAGGTGGGTTAATAACGAAATAAGCGATTATGATTGGCTAAGGCAGAGTCATGTGTTTCATGGTAGCCAATCAGAGCCAGTGTTTTTTCACACGCGCGCCAGCGGCACCAAACACACACAGTCACACACACGCAACAGCTACACAGAGATTCGCAGCAGCAGGAGAAATGGCGAGTCAGAAGCAATCCGATGAAAAGTTGGCATTTTCAAGGAGGAGATATAAGCACTACTTCAAATTCATTGTAGTCAAAGGCAAGAACGTGCATGTAATGTGTACATGTTATGTGTGACACACGCATCTACAAAGCTAGTGGCCAAAAACACTTTTCTTACAAAGAGTGCAGGATAAAACTCTTGCTGTCTGTTGACGTGCAATAAATCTCGAAAGTTATGTACGAACACCTGTCTGTTCTACTTATTTCAACTGACTTGTGAAAACTGATAAAAAAAAAAAAAAATTCTTTGACATATAGCAACTTTTTTTTTTTTTTTTTTTTTTACAGTAACGCAAATAGTTACTTTCCCTGGTAACGAGTTACTTTTATTATAGAGTAATTCAGTTACTAACTCAGTTACTTTTTGGAACAAGTAGTGATTAACTATAACTAATTACTTTTTTAAAGTAACGTTCCCAACACTGCTTACAAATGAGAACAACAGAAGCAATCAGTCCAACGAGAGAACAACAACAGTATACAAGTGCCATGACAAGTCTCAGTTAGTCTAGCACAGAACAAACAGCTTTTTTATAGAATAGAATAGAATAGAATAGAATAAAATAGAAAATATAAGTTCTAGTGTTAGTTGGTCAAGTGCTGGCGAAAAAGACGTGTCTTTGGATGTTTTTTGAAAATGACTAAAGACTCAGCTGTTCGAATTGAGATTGGGATTGCCACAACCTTGGGTAGACTGTCAGGAAAAGCCAATTCAAAAACTTGGGAGAATTTCACAAGGATTGGACTGAAGTCAGAGTCAGCGCAACAAAAGTCACCACACTCAGACGTCTTCAGGAAAAGGGCAATACAGCTGTCAACAGGCTAGAACCAAGCCACTCCGTAACCAGAAAAAATGTCAGAAGCATTTCACCTGGGGTAAGGAGAAAATAACTGGACTGTTGCTCAGATGAAAGTAAATTTAGCATTTCATTTGGAAATCAAGGTCTGGAGTCTGTAGGAAGACTGGAGAGGCACAGAATCCAAAGTCCAGTTGGAAGTTTCTGAAGTCAGCGATGATTTTGCATGCCGTGATGTCTGCTAGTGTTGGTCCATTGTGTTTTATCAAGTCCAAAGTCAATGCAGCCATCTACCAGGAGATTTTGGAACACTTCATGCTTCCACTTGCTGACAAGCTTTATGGAGATGCTGATTTCGGTTTGCAGCAGGACTTTAGCAGCTACCCACAGTGCCAAAACCACTTCCAAGTGGTTTGATGACCATGATATTACTGTGCTTGAATGGCCAGCCAACTCACCTGACGGGAACCTCACAAAAAATCTATGGGGTATTGTGAAGAGGAAGATAAATAACATCTGACAAACAATACAGATGAGCTAAATGTCGCTATCAAAACAACCAGGGCTTCAATAACACCCCAGTAGTAACACAGGCTGATCGCCTCCATGCCACGCCGCAATGAAGCAGTAATTCATACAAAAGGAGCCCTTTTACAAAAGGAGATCTTGAACATTTCTCTTTTTGATTGATCTTTGAGAAAATATTCTAATTTTAAAAAAGATACTGTTTTTTTTTCCGAAACTGTAAATCATAACCATCAGAACTAAAACAAACAAACAAAAGAAAACTCTTGAAATATTTCAGTTTGTGTGCAATGAATCTAGAATATAAGAAATTTGCCTTTTTATTAAATAATAAGAAAAAATATATAATAATAAAAAAACTTTTCCATGATATTCTTTTTTTTTTAGATGCACCTGTATTTGATTACGCTGTTAACTCATCCGGTTTCTCCCCTTGATGTTAATCAACTGTTTGCATGCCTGTGTTTCAGAGAAAACTGAAGGAAACGTTTATAAGTCTGTTTGCTTAATGTTATAGAATAGAAATGTTATATTAAGATTAATTACAAGTTTTAGCACTTCAAAAATAAATAGTCATGAGCAGACAAAAACATGGATATTTCTCCAACTGAAGCATTTTATACCTGGATTATTGTTATTATTTATCTATCTATCTGTCTCTAATAATGGCAGGAAGAATTTACAGAACTTCCATCATCTTAGTTAAATTCCAAATAAAGCCATTTGCACACACAGCAAGAAGTATCTTGAGCAAAGCACTGATCATGTGAACACGCACAAAACCTCCTACAGCTAAATAAAGATTAGACAGAAGTGTGTTATTGTTAATGACGCAAAGAGAACTATTGCTTCATATCTTGACTCATTACTGCCTATAGGCCAGTAAGTCCAGAATTTAGGGATCATGTTTGACAGTGATTTTAAGTAATGCTAGTAAAATAGCATATTATTACATTAAAATTATTACTAAAGTGTGATATTCTCTACCTTGCTGACAATGAGTTAATCTGTAACAACCAACATATTAAATAATAGAGTTCAACATTAAGATGCATAAATGCTGACTGGCACTAAAATGAGAAATTACATTACTCTGAGTCTCTGATACTGAGATCACTTAACTACAGTAGCTGTTTGTTTTTATTAGTGATTTTAAAGGGATGTTTTGCATTTATAAAGAATATCAAGTGAATAAACAAGAACTGATCAACTCATCTTTTTACATAAAGCATGAGAAACCACAGAAATAAATAAATAAACACTTTAATTTCGCCCTGTCTTTCAAGTGCTCAGTTCAAGCAAGCAGCACATTGAATAAGTTGAAAAAAATATATAATAGAACCGCATCATAGATTAATATTTTGGCTCGTTTCAAACCGGAGCAACTGTTGGATTTCTGAAAATGAGTTTCAATACAAAGCCATGAACTGTTTCAGATGGTTCTCTCAGATTTGGTGAAATGGTTCATTTAGTTAACTAAAAAGAACTGGTTTCAAAGAATGATTTGTTCAAAAGAATGATCCATTTTTGGGTGATCAATATTCTTATTTGTGATAATACCCAAACATAACATTTGTAATATGGTAATAAAATATACTCCATCAAGATCACTCAGATCATAATGGTAATTTGTTGGTTGCACAAAAAACACAGATACACAGTGGTGAATCAGCCAATAGTCATTACAGTTCAATTACTGTGTGTGTGTGTGTGTGTGTGTGTGAAAAAGCATATTTTTGTCAATTAAAGAGAAACTATAGAATTAATGTGGGATAATTTTGGTGCTTGAGACTTTATTATCATTTTGTGTTTTTTTCGATTTGTGTTCACCAAATCGAACTAAACGGGTCGCGTCTCCCATATGCATTAATCCACAAATGACTTAAGCTGTTAAATTTTTTAATGTGGCTGACACTCCTTCGGAGTTCAAACAAACAAATATCCCGGAGTAATTCATTTACTCAAACAGTACACTGACTGAACTGCTGTGAAGAGAGAACTGAAGATGAACACCGAGCCGAGCCAGATTGTGGCGAGTGGGGCGGGGCCGAGGGACGTGGGAACAAGGAGTGAGGCCGGCAATGATTGGGCAAATCAGTGACACCTGCGACCCACCGCCGGTCTCGAGTCCCACGTAGGAGATGGAAGGATACAAAACTGGAGCGACGACAGTGAAGGACGAGAGAGGACCAGGCCTGGGCTTTTAGTTGTGTTTTGGTTTTTATTTTGTGCGCATCAGTCGTCCGTGGAGGCTGGTGCGCTGTTTTGTGTTTATTGATTGTCCGCCGGTTCCCGCCTCCTTCTTCCGGATGAATACGAAGGTTTCTATTATTACACAGATAAAGAACAAAAGACTGACTCGTTCACGAGTCAAGTACCAGTTGCATCAGTTTTCGGATCACCAGTACTTCTTTCGGACAGTTCGATTCAATAAACCTGTTGAAGAAAACGGTTCACCGGTTCTTTTGCGCTCGACCTAATGACTTCATTTGCGATGATTGCCCTTTATTCAAGCCTTCGGTTTACCTGGGCTCATAACATTAGCACAGAATCAGTTCAGTCAATCATCAAAAGTCAATCATCAAAAGAATCAGTTCGGTTCAGATGCTCTGTGTGTCAGTTTGCTTCACGCTGAATCAGACATGGGCAGTATCTTCAGCTCCTCGGTTCTCGAATTGGACACGTCTGACAGAAACGGTTTTTGACTCGAGAACGAGTCAGTCTATTCTTCGTTATCTGGCTCATCTCGGTGTTCATCTTCAGTTCTCTCTTCACAGCAGTTCAGTCAGTGTACTGTTTGAATACATGAATTACTCCGGGATATTGATTTGTTTTAACTCAAAGGGAGTGTCAGCCACATTAAAAAAGTTAACAGCTTAAGTAATTTGTGGATTAATGCGTATTGGAGACGCGAACCGTTTAAAACAATTCAGTTCGATTTGGTGAACTGGTTCAAGAAGATCTGGTTACATCGAATGATTCGTTCGCGAACTGGATATCACAAACTGCTTTGTTTTGAACTTTCTCACAACAGACATGGAAGAGAAGACAATGCTGAATAAAGTCGTAGTTTTTGCTATTTTTGGACCAAAATGTATTTTCGATGCTTCAAAAAATTCTAACTGACCCTCTGATGTCACATGGACTACTTTGATGATGTTTTTTTCTGGACATGGACAGTATACCGTACACACAGCTTCAATGGAGGGACTGAGAGCTCTCAGACTAAATTAAAATATCTTAAACTGTGTTCCAAAGATAAACGGAGGTCTTACGGGTTTGGAACAACATGAGGGTACGTTATTAATGACATCATTTTGCTATTTGGGTGAACTATCCCTTTAAATATGGGACAATTATGGAACGGTTGGCAACCCTCGCGGTACCCTGAGGTATAAGAGATAAAAGGCTAAAAAATCTTTGTACCCCTAAATGGTACATATTGTATTTTTTTTTTTTAAGTACATGTTCGTACCTGAAGTCTACATATCATTGGCCTACCACAACAGTGACAAAGCTTTCTTCGTACTACATCAATTGTGTTATATAGCAATCGATTCGTACACTTAAAAAAAAAGATAAATAAAATAAAAGTAAAAAAAAAAGATATTGCTCACTAGGGTTTTTATTTTCTTATTCTTTTATTCCTTTGTTTAATGCACTTTGTAAGCACATATTTTAAAAGTTATTTAAAGAACTTGATCTGACACTAAATTGAATTGCAATCACTGACAGTTAAAGAAACATCTGAGTAAAATTATTCAGACTGCAGGAAAACAAATGAAAACCTTAAAACCCCTTAAACACAAAGGCACCAATAACTCCACCTCAGAAGCCCCAAAGTAATAGTACATTATAAACTCGATGGACAACATTGTAATAAAGTTTAGCGAATAAAAAATGAAGACATTTTATTTCAGCTGACATTGAGTAGAGGGTACAAGTTTTATAAATGAATATTGGAGGCATGTTGCCGCCACCTTTTGACAAGTAACTATGAACCAATATATAACATTACAGACTACCAAGGTAGATGAAATTCAACAATGGTGAAAGGAAAATTACATCAATTTGATTCCAACAGCAACCATTCATTTAAAATTGACCAATTAATATTATCAGCTTTGTAGGAGAAGACAAGATTCTGCCCAACGTTCCCTGAAGGTACATTCCTCCAGTTAAATAATTAGCTGGTATTTCTTTGTCAGTGTTGCTCATGCGGGACTAAACTCATTTCATGGCAGAGGAAAGAAATCTCACTCTCAAATGCCACTGACACAGCATGAATGAACTTTTAGCATTTCAGAACTCTAAACTATAATTACAAATAAATCTGGAACAAATACCGTTCCCACAGTTCTGTACCCCAACCTCCAACACACATTCAGTGATGTCAAAGGAGAAGGCAATTTTTTTTTTTTTTGTATCAAATTAATCCATGATCATTTTGCACTTTTAATATTATCAGGTCAGGAGAGAGAGTGGCAAATGTCTGTATAATTAATGCTTAAGAAATCGTTGAAAAGGAGTTCTATGAAGCTTTTTATAGAAATAAAAGATATTTTATTACAGTATGTGTTTTTCTTTTAAAATGCGTGTTTTCAGATAAAAGCCGTTTTTATTTTATTTTATTTTTCTGTCTCTGCACTTGTCAACCCTGTAAATCCGTGACATTTCCATTCTATATAATAATGTTTAGTGCTTTTTGATGTCTTATGTCACACTTCCGTGTGAGAGGACGCTGGCACAATTGTCTGCTGCTTCTCAATTGTGTTTTTGATAGTTTATTAACTTTCATTAATTTTAGTTACCTTTAATTATTTTATTATCATTACTTTTAAAAGTTATTGTCACCTAAATAAGCTATATTTGGAAGTTTGTTTGCTGCCTGCTTTTAATTTTTCCTGATGTCCTCACTGTTTCTGTTGTCCCTTTTGCTTTGACCTGGCTGTCCCTACACCCGTTATTGCCGGTTTGCTTTGTTCAGCTCAGAACCTGTGTGCGAACACACTCTGAGCTTTATGATCTGAGGCTGTGTATGAGTGAATCTGATCCTGGCCTGGTTCCACTGCTTTTGCATGTGAATCGATGAATGATACATGTGACTCAGGATACATCAAGGGCTCTACTGGACTGCCCAGGTGAAAAACAAGTACACGTCCATATGCTCTATTTTTGTGCACTAATTTTGTACCTAATTTACTAAAATTGATACTCCAGTACTTCTTAAGTTAAACTTAAGATCATCTAAAGGTACTCAACTGTGCTATTTTGAAACACAATCATTATGTTGTTTCCCTTTGTGATATTTCTTACATACACTTGGATTATATTTACTGGATTATGTGAATCTAAACTATAAAATGTTAAAATGATAAGGTATTCATTCTCTGAACTTCTTTATTCGATCATCATTTGCCTTCCAGTGACTGTACACAAAATGTTCTTGACTGTACACTCAAACTGTTGTGACGGCCAATATATTCACATCGGGGCTCTCGCCGGGGTTTATATGCTTCACTGTTGCAGGTAAAAATGTGCACTCTTCCTATTATCGGGATTCGGGACATTTAAATTCTCGTGGTATCTGCATGTCTAATCTATTTTACCCATAGATGTCTTCAGGGAATAAGTGCAATAATACTGTAACATCTAAAATCAGACTTGCACAATTAAATGTGCGGTCCATGAATAAGAAAGTGCCTTTGCTTTATGATATTTTTTTGTCTTTGTGAGACGTGGCATCACTCAAATGACTGTTACAATCTTAACTTGGCTTCACCACCTGGATAAACATATATCGATAGACCTCACCTCACTGGTAAGGTGGTGGTCTTGCAATATTACATAAATCTGATTTGCCTGTTTCTGTAATCAGCACACCTGTTATGTCCCGCTTTGAGTGCCTGGTGATGAAAACTTTATTGTTATTCTTCCCTTACTCCTCATACTTATTTATCGTCCTCCCAAGGTCGATCTGGGTTTTTTCTGAACTTGCCTGAACTGCTGACATTGTAGAGTTTGAATGTTTCAGATATAATGCTCATAGGGGACATAAATATACATGTTGATAATCCTAAATGTTCTCAAACATTAGCTTTATGGATGTATTGGACTGTTTTAATTTCACTCAGTATGTTGACTCTACTCATAAATCTGGCCACACACTGGATTTAGTTTGTGCTGCGGGTTCTGGCATTGATCAACTTAAAAGTTCTGAACTATATTTTAGCGATCATAAATGATTTATCTTTGAATTTTCAACCTCTGCTTAAAGTCTGCCAAGGAGCATACCATAACTTTTAGGAATATCAAGACTATTGATTCTCAGTTGCTTTATAGCCTTATTGCTGAGCCACCTGTGACTGATTCTGTGGACTGTTAAAACTTGTGTCTGTGTCTTTTGCTTAAAACAAGTAAAATTATCTGCCAGTGGGGTAAGTAAAATATCCTTAAAGCAAGAGTATTTAACTTACCCCACTGGCAGATCATTTTACTTGTTTTAAGTAAAATGCACTTAATTTAGTTGCTGTTGTTCCCCCTGGAAACAAGACTAAATACCTTAAGTCATTTGGCTTATCTAACAATGTTTTTTTTTTTTTTTTTAGGTATTTTGACTAGAAACAAGACAAACATACTAAGTAAGATGCCTACATGCCTTCTTGATCCCATGTCCACTGAGGTATTGGAACAGTGTGTAACATTCCTGTGTCCCTGTCTATCTACTGGAAAGGTATCTTCAGCCCTCAAGCTAGCTGCCATCAGAACAGTTTTTAAAAAGTTTCTAATAATGAGGATTTGTCATATTACAGGCAGTGGCGCCCCGCAGAAAATTTTAATAGGGGTGGCCAGATGTGGCCACAGTAAATCTTGGGGTGGCACACCGAAATAAAAAAAAAATAAAAAAGGGTTTGCATATTGACAAAAAAATTATATCTCTGTGATTTCAGGGATTTTATCGATAACTGTAATTAGACAATATTTTGCTGAGTGTGTTATTGTGCTGATATCTTATTTCTAATTGTGCTGACAGCTGACTCCTATTTTTTTATGTTTACCTTTAAGCCATTTTTCCTAAAAGTGTGCACCATCTTTTAGGTTAAATACTTGCATTTGGGCTGTAACTGAGCAAATGCAATCAGTATCAACAAAATTGATCTTTGTAATGCAGAGAAAACAGAAGCTGCATCTGTGAAGTGCGGTTTAGATGTTTTTACACAGTGTTTAATGCAGCTCTGTGGGACATGTAATACTTTAACCTGCAGTTACAAATGAATAAATAATGTTTTGATATTTTAAACATAAAACGTTGAAAACCGATGTTTGAAATTATTTTTAAAATGAAAAGGTACCCTAAATGTGAAATTAAAACCACCAGTAGGTGGCAGCGAGTCACTGCTAATAAGTGAGTCATTGCGATTGAACCGAGTCGAAACAGTTGATTTATTCAGGAACAAAACACTATCATGTTGCTCAGAGACGCAAAACAGTGTTTTTTAGAAATAGAGCAAAAACAGGTCTATGTTGTCTAAAACGTAAGTCTCTTGATATTTAACTTCTTGTTTATTGAACTGTTGTATAAAATCAATATCGCATTTGTAATTATGCTGACTTTTTGAGGAAAACGTAAGTCTTTGTTTGATTGTAACTATATGCAATTATATAAATTATATAGATCTATAAATGTTCAGCCCCATATCTTGAAAAATTTGATAATTCTAAATTTCCAGTGAAAGAACGCACTATAAATGCGTATGCGAACTAGTCTATACCATCACGTGGGGAGAGCAGCAATCTGCAATCTCTTTTGGTGACTGCATTTTTTTTTTTTTTACTTCTATTGTGAATATACATTCTGCATTTAAATTAATAGTACCCACTGCAAATCATCCAGGGGTTGCCACAGGGGTGGCCAGAGTTTATACAGTGGTGGCCGTGGCCACCCCTTGGGGGCGCCCCTGATTACAGGCCTATTGCCCATCTTCCATTTTTGGCTAAGGTTCTTGAAATAGTTGTTGCTAGACAGTTACAGCAATATCTGTCAATAAACAATATCTTAGAACTTTTCCAATTCGGATTTAGATCAGGTCATAGCACTGAGACTGCTCTAGTTTGGGTTACAAACAATTTTCTAATTTTTTGCTGACATGGGGGCTTGTAGTATTTTAATCCTGTTAGATATTACTGCTGCTTTTGACACAATATCTCATTCTGTCCTTCTTGAAAAAATTCTTACATGGTTAGGCATCTCTGGTATTGCACTTAAATGGTTTAAATTTTATTTTACAAATCACTTCCAATTTATTTGTTTGGGGAAATATCAGTCTGAACCACCATTAGTACAGCAGGGTGTTCTGCAGGGGTCTGTGCTTGGACCTATCCTGTTTAGCATTTATATGTTGCCTCTGGGTCAGCTCATTAGTAAGTTTGGGTTAGGGTTTCTTTTTTATGCCGATGATACTCAGATCTAACTCAGCACGCACCCTAATCCTAATCTTGCAGTTACAACGCTACCTGCTTGCATAGGCCTGGATGCGCATTAATTTTTTCAAGCTCAATGAGTCAAATAAATGAAACTTTTATATGTCGTATGCCAGCAGGTTTACATAAATCAAATAGTTTGTAATGTGATTCCTGATTGTGACTTCGCTACCACGTCCACCCAAGTATGAAATCTTGCTGGCATTCATTTTGACCCTCAACTATTATAACGTATACAACTGCCTGTCAAAATATTACTACGTAATGCATAACTTGCATTTGCTGCCTATTCAAGCGCATATTGATTTTAAAATTCTGATCTTAATTTATAAAGCTATTCATGGGACTGCCCCTGCCTATATATCCAATTTAGTTGTCCCTTATACTCCCGCTCGACCTTTGCACTCAGCTGGGTCATGTATCCTTCAGTAGCCTGCATACACTGTAAATGAAAAACGATGGGTTGTAGAGCTGTCTCTGTCTCAGCTCCATGATTGTGGAATGCTCTACCAGCAGGAATTTGAGATTCTCCAACCTTGAATTGTTTTAAGAAATCTTTAAAGACATTTTTTTAAAGCTGCTTAATGTAACTGAGTATGTTTTATACTGTTTCTTTTTATTGTGTTGTTCATTGCTGTTATTTTATCATGTTTTTCGTTGTAGCGCTATGGGTTAAGAAACCCATGCTTGTTGTTTTTACCCATGTTCGTTGTTGTAGCGCTTTGGGTTAAGAAAAGTGCATGATGAATAAAATAGATTATCATTGTTATTATGTAAGTGACATTACAGAAAGTTCAAAACAGAAGTACATTTTTAAAGACTTTATTAGTCTTTCATGAAGTTTAAACTTACACTGTCCTTGTCAGGTTCAAAATAGAAAAAAAAAAGATGAACATGTTACAAAATATGTTTTTGGCAAAAAGTGGAATATTGACTGTTAAAACTAAATTTGATAAGGATGTTATTAACATTTAACCCTCAAACTCAATTTGTGCCAATCCCAATAAATAAAGTTTTGAAAGAAATGGGTTATTAACATTCTTTAAACTACAATGTGAATTTATTACAGAGCTCATCATACTGGTTGATATACTGGAATTTACACAATAGGCTAATCTATTCAAAACATTTAAGTATATAAACTTTTGCCACTGTGATGGGTTTTTGATTATATATATGTATGTTGAATAAAGAATTGATCCTTAAATCAGCTATTAGGTCGAAGGAGGAAAAATAACATTTAGTAAGTTCACTTATTTGCTAACCTATTTCACATACAATGATTTAAAAACAATAATAATTCCTGACATTTTAAGGCAGAAGTAGCATTGTTTCTTGAGAATTACCAAACCACATTAAAACCGCAGCATTGAAACTAAATACTGAGAGCTTACAGAAAATCCATTCATTTCCTAGAACTGCTTTGAGGTTACTGGAGTTTCGTGCAGCATGCTTTTGATTGCATCACATTTCTCAGAGCCCTGAAAATTAGGCTAACGCAGTGCACAGAATATGCAATCAAAGTGACACTACTGTTGTGCTCTGCCACAATCGTTACACTTAAAGATCATGCTGTGACCTGATGCTACTGACACCTGCACAAGAGTGCCGCACTTCCACCCACCGCCTGTAGATGTCACTGTGGCGCTGTCACTGCTGGGACTTTTAACGCAGCGGAGCCTGTTGTCAGTCAGGCCGGATCCGCACAGATATCGCACAGCACACTTGAATGCCTCATTTCATTCCAATCCTGCTCGGCTTCTGGAGCCCTGCTCATCATCTTATCTCCAACTGGGTGAAAGTTTACTTTGACGTTCTCTGGACATACTGAACAAAGTGAGTCATATGGAATCTTCAGCTATTCGATTTCAATTAAAAAATGCTGAAAAACTCAAAATGACCTCTAGATGGAAAAGATATTCTCTCCTTTACTCAAAATCACAAAGTATATGATTTGAATTGAAACTTGCTTCTTGGATTTGATCCATTCACCTCCAATGGCGCCCCCAGAAAATGTTAATAGGTTGGCCACAGTAAATCTTGGGGTGGCACACCAAAATAAAGAAAGAAAAAAAAATTAAGGGTTTGCAATATTCACAAAAAAATTATATTTCTGTGATTTTTATCGATAACGATAAATAGACAATATTTTGCTGAGTGTGTTATTGTGCTGATATCTTATTTCTAATTGTGATGACAGATGAATCCTGAATTCTTTTTATTTTAACCTTTACGCCATTTGTTTTTTTTTTCTAAAAGTGTGCACCATCTTTTAGGTCAAATTCTTGCATTCGGGCTGTTACCAAGCAAATGCAATCAGTATCAACAAAATTGATCGTTGCAATGCAGAGAAAACAGAAGCTGCATCTAAAGTGCATTTAGATGTTTTACACACTGTTTAATGCAGCTCTGTGGGGCATGGAATACTTTAGCATGCAGTTACAAATGAATAAATAATGTTTTGATATTTTAAACAAAACATTGAAAACTGATGTTTGAAATTATATATATATATATATATATATATATATATATATATATATATATATATATATATATATATATATATTATTTTTTTTCTGCTCCATATCTTGAAAAATGCGATAATTCTAAATTTCCAGTGACAGAACCATAGACTGTATAAAAACATGGACCTAGTGTCCGTGACGTCACCTGTAGACTCCTGAAGTGTGTTTTTGAAGCCTAAAGTGTGTAGAGTGGGCTGTCGCAATCTTGGCGTTTGCAGCCAGCCTTTAGTCACTTCCTTATTGGCCTCACGAGAGAGAGCGGGAGGTTGGCGATTGGACAGAACGCACTATAAATGGTATGCAGACTAGTCTGGAGGATCACGTGATGTATGCGCGCGCTATGTGTTTTGTTTGGACGTTGGAGGGTGAGGGGGAAGGGCAGCTACTCTGGTGGCACCAGTCGGCACTCTTTTTTGGTGCTACAGCTGGTGCAGCATTTATTATATATATATATATACATATGTATAAATCATCCAAGGGATGGCCACTGTTCACATCTCAAGGATTTGAAAAAACATACTTGTTTGTGCAAATGCATCAGAATTCTTACACTGGAAACACTGTTGTCGCAATCACTGTAAATATCAACACTGCACTTCAGCCACAGAAAATGTAATGTTAGTGAGCTAAAGTGACACTAAAGGGGAAAAAATAATAATCAAAGGTCACATTTATCATTATGGAGAGTTCCCCTCTATAATATTTGGCTACATACAGTTTTACTTCATCTCATATGCTCTACAATACATCATCGTTCAAATGTAGGCTACTATGGGCTAGTTGCATATCTCCGCCATCTTGGATTTCCGAGTCTTGCGAGTGTGTGCGTAGATATTTCTGGTTGTGCTAAACGCCAGTGCAGAGAACCGGAGAAATCCAAATATTACCTTCTATATATGTTTACAGGATTTATAATATCACTTCAAATGCAAATAAGATTTACACTGCTATTATTACTATTCTATAAATGTTAACTGAGCCAGTGGATTTGAAACTTCTGTATGTTTGGGTCCGGTGAATGAATTAAATACACTAATGTTCCCTACTGTTCACGAGATGAAAGTTGAACTCATGGTGTGTACACACAGATACATAATTTATTTTTACCTTACTAATTATGTAAATGTAAAAATTACTTATTTCTCGAAAATGTTTGTATTTCATTGATTATTTTTTTTTTTAATGAAATGTTCACCTTGTGAGACATGGGCTGTGATTTATCTTCACATTTCTCAATTGTGCACATACATTAGTTTGTTTCATCATCATTTTCACAACATATTTTATTATTTGACCTAGTCAACTTTGCATCAAACATTTTGAAATGAAAAAAAAACGGGCTGTAAAATAATACAACTAGCACATGATTAATTTTAATATTTGTTTTATCTGAAGAATTCGTAACAAAATACATGCGCTGCTTATAGACAAAATTATTTATGCTGCAGATATTTTACAAAACAGATAAACATTGATAAAAACACACATGAATGCAAACAGCGATCTTTTAATTAATGCAAACCTATAATAACATACGTTAAATTGTACACAGTTATAAACTGTTATCAAATAAAGTTAATAAAACATACATACTTTATCAGAAATATCTATCTCGTTTGACAGTCAGAAACCTTATGATCTTATATTTAACAGTCAAAACAAAATCAGCTCTCCGAAAATGTAAAGTATTGCATATTTGAGTGGTTTGTGTTTGAAAGAAGAAATCCCTGTGGACTGATTAACCTGATGCTGACACTGATCTGCATAATCAACAGAGGAATAAAGCAATCGCCGCGTTGTATCTTGATGAATTTCCACACAGAGGTACGCACAAATGTAGGGAGGATGTTTCCTTGTGTCTTTGATATACCACTATTCGCTGTTAAATTTGAAAAAAATTAATTATATCCATCTAGCCAAGTTTCGTATGTAAGTTTCCCTTATAGTAAATGCGAGCGTTGCAGGACTGGAAATAAGTATGCACACACTCGCGTCGCTGAAGCTCACCGGCGCCATCTTGTGCACCTAGCCAATTATTATGAGCGGAACAATTCTAACCTGCCATTACTGAGCGGTGTGTGGTTTTGGCTAGAACTGGGAAAAACTAAACTGGAAGCTAGCAATAATTAAAATTTTCTACCTATTAGATTGTGTTTTATTAACATCCACACCTACCCCAACCCTTAAAGGTGCCATGTGCAAAAATTTAGGTAAAAATATACAAAAAATGACCTACACGCATCAAAAGTATGAGAAGAAATAAGGGCGATGATGTCATTAAAAAAATGTCAAGTTATAGTGCTGCAGAGATATCAACCTTAATTAGCAGTAGCATTACTAGCCCCGGCCCGACAGGTGTCGTAATACCAGTTTCGGCCATGGGAGGCGGTATGCGGGCAACATAACCACCAGCCAACCTGCAATACACGAATAACTCGCACGGCTTGTGGGCGTACCTGAACCTGATGTCAATCGTGTGGAAAGTACAGCCCACTACTTCATTTCAGTTCAGGGAAGAGAGCGGAAGGATGACTAAGCCCTTGGCAAGAAACCACCACCAGCTACAGGGAAACAACCACGCTCGGAATCACAAATCAAATCCGATTAGAAAAGGAGCCGAACCAGAGTAAACATCGGCACTGCTTTCAATCGCTGGAGACAACTGATGGACCTGAAAGAAATGAGGTTCGACACCGAACTTGCAACATTTCTTTTGGATTGGTAAGTTAGATGCTGTTAGTATTTCGCTAGAAGTTTGTTTTATATGTTGGTGTATTTTTTTTCGGGAAGTTATAACATAGAAATGTATCGAAGGCTGTTCTATAAACGTGCTAATGTTAGCGATGGCTAACCGTAGCTGCGTTTGATAATTAGCTAGCTATAACTTACCCATTTTTTTATATCATAAGTAACCTGCTCTGTCTAGTCTGTTGGTCTCCGTGTCCTCTTTGCTTCGTGGTTTTTCTGTACGTGAGAAAATTGATGTGTTGCATGAAAGCGTGTGAAAAGAGTCAATTGCGTGTGTCTCACGGTGAATGCTTGAGAGTTGGCAGCTCTGGTTACGTTGGTTGGCGCTAGCTTGGTCAACATCAGCTGTCTGATGTTGACCAATGATGTTGACAGAATGCTGTCTGTCAAATTAATTTAATTCAAATAATGTGTATATACAACTCAATGTAATATGAACAAAACGAATATGAACATATTCACTGGTAAAGGTGAAGGGGAGTAGCTTGAAGATGTCATGTTTCAAAATCACTTGACATCACCCAACGTTCCTCTGGAGGCAAAACGTCCTCTTATAGCAGCGGTTCTCAATTCCATTCCTCGCGCCCCACTGCTCTGCATATTTTGCACGTTTCTCTTTGTTAACACACATGATTCAGATAATCAGCTCGTTAGAAATGAACTCCGTGCATGAACTGTTTTTCAAATGTTCATTGCTCCCTACTCTCTGAGCAGGGGAAATCTGTTGAAGTTTACCTCACATCGAAACATTCATTCACTGATTTGTGCTGTGCAGCGTCTTTAAACATGGACAACTGTGACATCATATACCTCTGTAAATCGATACAATTTAAATTCACGTCTTGCACACTTCAATGCACTTTGATTGGAACATATAGCTATGTTCACTTCGAACTGGAATCATGGCTGAATATCCTGTGATGACCACTTCGCAGGGCACTTATGTTCGAATAGAACAAATGTCTGAAGCGCTAAGAGAAACGTTCAAAATGTGCAGAGCAGTGGGGCGCGAGGACTGCAATTGAGAACCGCTGTCTTATAGGCTTCGGCTATGGCTGTAGGGTTGTTGTGAAGGTAGGGGCGGAGCATAGAGACTGCCGTTTCTCGTTTGTTACTCTAGAGTAGACCAATTCACTTTATTGAGGCATACTGCCCCCATCTGGTATGGAATGTGGAGTATGACTTGATTTTTTTTGCCAGATATGACAGATGGGACCTTTAATCCTAAACCTACACCTTACCATAATGGAAAAATAGTAATTATTGTTGTACACTGTGACAAAAATTACGCTGTATTGATGTGCGTAAGCCCAGTAGCCATGTATGTATCGCTTCTAGCCTTAAGTATGGGTGAATCTCTCGAAAACGTATGTAGATCACATTTAACTCCAAAATAAAATATAAACAAACAAGCTATATTTAGCAAAAGTAAATGAAGCATATGTTTAAGCCATCAAGATTTACAACCACGTTATTTTCTGTCCAGACAATAATCATTACTCTCGTTATTCTGGACATACCTTTTTGATGACTTCTTCTTTTTCTTCTTCTTCTTCTTAAAGATTTTCATTGATTCACACTATATTAAAATTGAATCAGCATAAATTAAAGAGTAAATGGCATAATTTTAGCATATAGTAAATTAATAATTTATCTTTATCTGCTGGTTTTATCTTATTATGGCAATGAGAATTTGCTTAATTTTCATGAAAATAATGTCACAATGCAAAACATTTTTACTGGTCCTAACAATAGGCTTATTGGTAAAAAAAAACAACAACTAAATAATACTTATTATTTTATAGTTTTGATTTTTGGACGACATGTGACAGGTCTTGGACTTGACTGGTTTTGTGAAATTCACACAAATATTGAAAATATGGGGAAAAGAAGTAGTCTCATTTTTTATTTTTATTATAATTTTATAATTCTAATTTTATATATATATATATATATATATATATATATATATATATATTTGTTCATTTATAATTTATTTATTTTCATTTAAATATAGTGCCTATATAGTGGGATAAAATTTAATGTGGAAATGTTAAACATTCTACCCAGTTAATAGTCATCTCTTATAAACTTCCATTTCAATTGTTGGTCCCAGTGATGTTTGTCAGCTCGGAAGGCTGATAAGAAACCAGAGACCCTCTCCCTCTTCCCCTCCCTCACCTCTTATCTGACCAGCACACTCCATGTTCACAAAGATTCTTCCAGAGTCTGTTTTGAGAACATTCTGGGTATTTTAAGGAGATATTGACATTTTATTTTAAGCAATATATCATTTTTGTATTTTTTTGTTGTTGTTGTTGCAATTAAATAACAATAATAATAATAATAATAATAAATTATATAGATGTGTATGTGTGTGTGTGTGTGTGTGTGTGTACTGTATATATATATATCCACAAAGTTGGATATATATATATATATATATATATTTTTTTTTTATTAAGAATAAAATTAAGATATTTATGGACCAGTTTGGGACAATTGCAGGCATTGGATTTTTTTTTTTTTTTTAAGTTAAAATGGAGCACTTAAATCACGCATTGAATCTCAGTAAATGAAATATTCAAGTTGAAAATCTTCACTTCTATACATTGTGTAACTTGTCGAGAACAAAATAATGTGACAGTGGTCAATGAAAACCAAAATCATCAACCCACTGATGGCTGGATTCAAAATCATCGCAACTCATGATGCAAGTCAGTAGTGTGTAGCCTCTTTGTGCCTGTATACTCTCTGGATTACATCTACGCATGCTACCTGATGAGATGGTGGATGGTGTCCCGGGGGATCTCCTGCCAGACCTGGATCAGGGCATCAGTGAGCTCCTGGACAGACTGTGGTGCTACTTTGCAGGTTCAGAAGCTCTGATACATAATTTTCCAGAGGTTCTCGTTTGGTTTCAGGTCTGTGGATTGTGATGGCATCAGTGCCTTCATCATCCATAAACATCCTACACACTCTGACCATATTAAGCTGGGCATTGTAATACATCAGGATGAACCCAGGGCCCACTGCACCATCTTAAGATCAGACGATGGTCTAACAGCATGTGAAGGTCTGTGCAACCCTCCAAGGATATTCATCCCCATGTCATCGCTGACCCACTGTCAAAACGGTTATGCTAAATAATGTTGCTTGCAGGCATCTTAACTTTCCCCACAGTAGCTCCAGGCTATATAACAATTATCACATGCTCAGTGTTAACTTGCTTTCATCCAGAAAGAGAACAGGCTCCAGTGTTGGACCGGCCAGTTCTGGCAAATGCCAATCGACCTGCACGGTGATGGGCTTTGAGCACAGGTTCCAGTACAGAACTTAGGGCCCTCAGGCCACCCTCATGTAATCTGTTTCTGAGAGTCACGCAAAGGTCATTTGGCAGGGCTCCTCCTCACACAAAGGAGCAGATATGCTTCTTTTCTGCAGGGTTGTTGTGTTTCTACACCCCTGCCCAATTCTCATAGTGTATTGGGCCATCTCCTGGTATATCCTTTGTGTTTTTGAGACACCAAACTTCCTTTTGACAACACATATGAATGTGCCATCCTGGAGGAGCCGGACGACCTGTGCTATCTAATTGACTGTTCGCAAAGACCTGCCCACCCTTAGTTACTGCTGCTATCCCTAACATACTACACACACTATCACACTACATGCAGTGAAAATTACATTGCAGAGAAAAGAGTAAACTGACAACATGCCGACGGACAACACTAATAAAACACAATCTAATCCACATTTTTATGAATGTGGAAGTCTTGCCTGACTGGAACAGTGCTTTACATTTCCGGACTCTAATGTTAATGTCTTTACACATTTACATTTTGTGTACTGTTCTGTTGCGGTCTCTGGTGTGTTTGCACATTTACATTTTTTGTACAGTTTCTATACACATTTACATTTCCCGAGCTGACAATATAATGTGAAATTGTGAAAATGATTTTAAAAAGCACAGTCTTGCAACAAATATTCTGTGATAAAGTAATCCATATGAAAACAACGCGATGTCCGTTTTTACGTCTCTCTTCATTATATCTAATGAGACCACGCCCCCGCGCTGAACGCGGTATTCAGATTCAAACTGAAGCTCGCGGCTTGAATACGCCCATAACAGAAGAAAAAGCAGCCAGACTGTTCTTCAAGTTTTGTTTTATTTTACTGTTTGCTTCGCGATGAGAGGAATAAGACATAATTCACCCCAAAAAGATGTGATGTGGTTGAGGATTTGAGAAATGGATTTCCTCAGAAAAAAAGAATGAAGCACTTTATTCAGCAGAGATCATAAACATGAGTAAGACTCTTTTTATTTATTTATATACTTGTACTAGTTTTCACATAACATGTAAACATTTTACTACTTAGACTTTTTCCAAACTATAATTCCTGACTAAATGTATAATTAAGTGAAACATTATGAAGTTTCAATATCAATATACAATTCTATACCATTCAAAAGCTTGATGTAAATAATATAAATGTAACAAATAAAGATAACTGTAACAAATGTAACAAAAAATGCTTTTCTTTCAATTTATGCCCCCTAAAAAAACTGAAAAATATTCTCAGCTCTTTTCAACATTAATAATAATAATGAAAATAAATGTTTTTTTTTATAGAAAATAAGATTGTTAAAAAGGATTTCTATAATTTAATTTCTGAAGGATTGTGTGACTGGAGTAATGATGAAAGTCAGCTTTGATTGTTCCTAATAAACTGTGGGATAATTAAATATATTCTAAATAAACTACAAACATAAAATTATATACATTTATTTTGTCCTCACAATCTTTCTTGTAACTCTTCCCTCTCAGTGGCACAGATGACTGAATGGCTCATTATGCAGCTCATTATGCAGCTCATTATGCAGGCCTTTGTCTTCTCAGGTGTAAATCACAATGATATTCATGATAGTTGACGCCTAATCGCATATGACTTTTATCAACAAAAAGGGTCTTAGAAAATTTAAATCAATATATTGTTTTCTGTAAGTGAGTAAACAAGATGATTTTCACATCATTTAGAAAGAAAAATCCTAGGCTACAAGCTCCAGTTCTCAAAAATCCCGGGAACCATTGTTCTTTATGTGTTTTTTTTTTCAAGTGATTTAACATTTTTAGTTTTTCACTAACCACACATAATATTTTTTTTCTCAAAAATACAACCATGTACATACATGCATTTCACATATTATTATAGCCCAGTTTGTGCTGATTACAGTGATATTAGACTTTACCCATATAGATATTTATGAGAAACTGAAAAAAGCACAAATGTCAGGGCATGACAAAACTTCTCCAGGCCCCAAAAATACCCTTAGACTCCAGAGGGCTAATGTCTTTACACATTTACATTTTGTGTACTGTTCTGTTGCGGTCTCTGGTGTGTTTGCACATTTACATTTTTTGTACAGTTTCTATAAAACCATGAAAATGGTTTTAAAAAGCACACGGTGCCATAGTTTCAACACTTTACAGTCTTGCAATGACTGTCTTTTTGCAGTAAAGGACCTGTCATAGTTGAATGAGTGGGAATATGGCATGAAGCACATTGAAGGTTGAGATGAGGTTATTATGCACATTTGAATATACAGCTCCTGATCGGGGCGAAGTTCACAGGATTTTGTCCACAGAATGATAAGAGCATGTTTTAACATATTATTTAATAAAGAGCTTGATTTGCCTTTCAATGAAGCTCTTTGCGAACGGTCAATTTGGTTGCATGTTTTTGCCTTATGCTACAAGTAGTCACAAAGTCAAAACACTTTGTTGAGATGCCAGCAAGAAACAACTGATGCAAACTTGACAGTATCTCACCAGTTCAGTGTTTTAAGCAGCTGGAGCGAGCTAACTGCTAAAAGAGTGTCAACTTTTCAGTGGGCGGATTTATTTGGAACTCTTCTTTTCAAGGGTCAACACAGTAGTGCTCACATGGTCGAAGTCTCACTGGGCTCTGTGGAAGCTGTCAGTGGAGATATCCACCCCGTTCTATCACTCCGGGGTGTGCTAGTCTGACAGATGTTGCAGACTGTTTCACCCACTGATGATGAACGTGGTGTTAGCCGTGAACCTACACAAAGCCATTATTGCTCACAATCTCAGCCAGTGAGCCTTACTGCCTATAACATTACCCAAGACCTCTGGTGTTAGTATAGCTGTATTGCCCTAAACCATTCTATAATACCAATAAATTGTACTTTATGATTAAAGTATTAAACAAATATGGCCTCATGGACTCCAGAGAGATGTCTTATTCATTAAGACTACAGATGTGATCTCAATTATTAATGTCAAGACCAGATGTTGTCACAATGTTTAGGTACTATTTAGAAAAAGTTGTCTGAGACTGCCCTGGATCATATTAGAATTGTGAACTTTGGTTATGATCGACAATACTGTTTAAAAGTTTGTGGTCAGTGTTAGGGTTAGGATTTTATGTTACTGAACAGTTTTATTTTTAAATACATTCCTTTTGACCAATATAATTAAAAGCAGTTGAATTGTTTTCAACATTTAGATCAGAAATTCTTGTAACATTATAAATATATTTACTGACATTTTGAATGCTATTGCTCAATTTGATAAGGGAGCTTCCAGGCTGACAGTGAAAACAGCACTTGTGCCACACACTCAAAAACACACCAGGAAGACCTCTGAAACTTGTTTGGCTTGTTCTTAACAAAAGATCTTGGTTTGTAAGGCCTCATCCTTTCCCTTGCTCCATTTCTTGATGATATTAGGCAGTGAGATCTCCCCCACTAGCCCATGTCAATGACAATCACTCAGTGTTTGTCAGACCTCATTAGTCATGATCTATCAAACTGGTAATCAAATGGTGCAAATGCGTAGCCCACATCTTCGTTGCGCTCCAGTGGAAAATCCCGGGTGAAAGACACCACAGAGGATCCTGTCTCACACCGCTTTGCCCATCGTGAGCTGAACGCTATCAGTGGCAGCTCTGAGAGGTTGGGGTGGTGATTTCTCTGTGCTAGTTTTCAGTCGTGCCTAGTGCATTATTGATCCCCCATTGGTTTAATCAGTAGCCTTGTCACATTGCTACAAAGAAACCCTGAAAACCTGGCTAAGATGAAAGCAATTTACTTTGACATCAAGAAGATTGCAGGCTAATGCTACATTTATTCCTGGTTCTGTTTGTAATGGTTCAGCTTCTGTTTGTGATTGTTCAGGTTTTTTTAGAAGGGTGTGATCAAAACAATTTCAAGACAGGTGCAAATGAAAGGTTTAGATTTGAACTATTTTGTCACATATTATTTGCATTTCCAGCCAAGTTACCAGTTAAAAAAAAAAAAAAAAAATATTTACAACACACCAAATTACATTGGCAGCTCTGTTCTGGATGTGTTTTGAGTGCTGAGTGTTGAAAATGTAATCTGAAATTATGAAACATTCAAAATGAAATCAAATTGTACTATTAAATATCATTGAGAATGTTTACATGGACAATGATATTCCAATTTTAACATGATCGAGGCAATACTATGATTAGGAATCTACCATGCAAACAGAGATTTTTGATTTACCTTAATCCGGTTTAAGTCATATTTGAAGTAAACAGAAATCAAATTAAGATATGTGGAGTACGCCTATTCCTATTTTAGTTGCATTATTCAAGTCCTGTGTAGACATGTACACACCTTAATCACATTATTACCCTCGTGTAGGACTTTCAAACGTATTTTGCGATACATACATGGCAGTGGTTAATCGTTTGACGACAAACGTTAGAGCATGGCTTTAACAATGCCTTCATCTGTTTCCACATATACAGTAGTATGACAAATAACTAACTGCACTGTAAGCTTTCGTAAAATTAAAAATGGATCAACCAAATCTATACATGGCATCATAATGAAGACAAACTGTATACGTGAATTTCTGGGTTGAACATTGAATGGCGTAGCGTGGTGACGTAATGATGTGTCCCATTATAATCGATCTATGTACTATAACATGTAAACTGGGAACATGAAAGGAATATTCTAAAAGCAGCTCATGTAAACACCTTAATCTTAATAGTGTCTTGTTCAGAATAGGACAAGTAATTAGATTACTGATGTCCATGTAAACATAGTAATTGTGATATACATAGATGCTTATGTTTGACCACATTTTGGCTTTTTTTGGTCTTTACGTTAAGCTTATATATATATATATATATATTAGATTAGATTAAAATAACAATATTGATTATAACATATGCATTTTAAGGAAAAATATAGTCCATACGTTCATTCATTCACTTATTTTGGTGGATTTGGGGGTGAAATATCACTCAAGTGTTTCATTGTGAGATTTATCCCAACATTAAAAGGATGACATAAAAAATTGTTGACTCCTAGTAATGTTCAGGAAACATCACCTCCTCTTGTGTTATAACTCCTCATCAGTTTACATGCTCTCCATCTATGTTAAATGAAGGTCCCTATGTTTCCCATTATGACTTTCAATGCACTGAATGTTAACTGTTCTAGTTCTGTGATAATGAAGCCGTGGCTGTGCTAGAACCACCTCATGACTAGCCAATGAAATTTTGTTATAGAAAGTTGTTTGAAATAGAATGAAATAAAATAAAATAAAATGTTCTGCTATTACCATTTAGATTGTACATGTACATTTGGATACATGTACAAATAAATAATTGAATTTGCACACCCTTGTAGAAAGCCTGGCCTGTGTGGAGATATTCATTTTTCCCAATCCCCATTTTCACATTGGCTTATTGTCGTGTTTTCAAGGGCACTGGTCTAGTCCTGCAGGCACCATAAATAATGAGTCAATGGTTAGACTAAAGATGACTCCTTTCCACATTTCCCCATCATGCAAGTCAAATGAAGATAGTGTTCCCATCAAATTAATGTGATTCTCACCAAATGGGTACCAGGTTTTTGCAGATGCTTAGTGCTGGTTACCCAAATGTACAGTGTCCCAACTAGACATGATGTGATAAGATTCCAGCAACAAGCAATTGATGCAACACAGTTGATGGGACAAAATCAATCAAAATTCACAGCCAATCAGAAGAGTGTGTTGGCCATAAATACACAGATTCCACATTCTTTCCACAAAGGCATTACACTCTCAAAGAAATAGATAACTACATAATCTACCGTAATTCCTCAAATAAAAACCGGTAGTCAAATTAACGGGGAAAATTTGTGCAGCAGAGCCAGAAAACAAACGTACACGCCCACTGCCGGAGCGTTTCTCATTCTCGAGTCAAGAACCGGTTGCATCGGTTTTCGGATCACCAGTACACTGAACCGAGAAGTGTTTCTGTCGGACACGTCCGAGTCGAAAACCGAGGAGCTGATGATACTGCGCATGTGTGATTCAGCGTGAAGCAGACTGACACAGAGAGCATCTGAACCGAACTGTTCTTTTGGTGATTGATTCTAAACTGATTCTGTGCTAATGTTATGATCTCTCTCCACTGGAACGCTATCGCTTTTAAGTTAAAACGGGTTATTTAAAACAATTACTTATCAAACAGATAGAATTAGAAATAAAGGTCTGCCTCTGATAAAAGCCTGCTTCAAATAAAAGCCTGTTACCTTCTGCAGTTCATGTAAAAAAAGGCCCCTGCTTTTTTTGAGGAATTACGGTAATTCAAAAATATTAAAACATTCTAACATTATTAAAAGCACATATTGAGAGACAGATGCCATGTTTGTAGTGGGATACACAGTTTTTTATTTGCATTTTCTTTTTTTCAAGCTGTATTTAGACAACATACAACTAAATGAAATTGTGTTACATACACCAAAAATATATATATTTGCTGTCTGTCGAAAAAAAGTTTAAGCCCTACAGACTGAAATAGTTATTGCAAGAGACAAATCATTGTTGAATTTGACCTTCTGACTGACATATTCTATAAGACCTAGTGTGCAGAATATTTACAAGTGCGCTGACACTGCATCTTCAAAAATAAATAAATAAAAACACAACAAATAAATTAAACCGAGAGAAAGCATGAGAGCGCGCGGGAGATCTGCCTTTAGAACATGTCTCTGAGCATGAGTGTGAGTGTGTATTCCAGCTTCCTATGCTATCATTAATAACAGTCCCCTGCGAAGCCATTTATTGCACATCCCATTCATCATTATCCTCTCAAAAAATAATACCGTGTCCTCTAGAGATTTCTGGCTCACTGGGGGATTTAGACGTCTGTGTGGTTTGCCCTTTGGTTATTCCTGAATTTCCTCATGCAGGTTCCTGGGGGGATATGGGGTAGGGGGGGGCAAAGCATGAGTTCAACTACAATAATAATGCAAGATACTTAATACTGTATTAGCGATGTTCTACTCCCCTATGACACTAAAGCAATGAGGCTTTGTATAATAATTACATCCATCTCGACACAGCAGTATTGGCTTAACCAATGCAGTGAATTTTACTTAATTTTTTTTTTTTCTGAGGAGTTTTAGAGAGAATGCTGAAATCAGAACTTGACTAAACAGTCAATTTTGCTTCATTTACATTGCCAAATTAATTTTGAATTGCTGTTGCCATAGTATACAATAATAACAAATATTGTATCAGTCAAATCCATCTACATTTTTTTATTGCCTCAAGGCCCAAGTTTTGACTTCGTTTTCCTATTGTTTCATACTTGCTGAAGGTAATGACTGAAAATTAGTTTGAATAATAGCATTCAGTCATATAATTGACCAGTTGTGTCATATGCAAGGTTGGGATATACTGTAGAAAGATAGGTTTAAAGCAATGCAAATACATTGCACATCTGAACAACTTCTTGCTGCTTAAGAAAATAAAATCAATAACCAGACATTTTAGAAAACCAAGCAAGAGCATGTTCTGGAAAAAGAGGACATATAATTACCCTAATATAATTAAAAGATTAACTGTGTTTCTGTCTAAAGAGTGAGATCTGTTTCAGATTCTTTTTGGCATCATCCAGGACACAAATTTTGTTTGACATAATGTATGAGAATGTTGTTTGACAGTATAACAATACAAAGAAGCTGGCAAATAAACTAAGAGCTACTTGTAACCAGCACTTACGGCTTTTCTGCTTCCTTAGCTCACAGGGATGCTGATGTTAAGAACAGCACAAAATACATCAGCACATCCCCAGCTCTATCTCGTTTGCTGTCTTGTGCACCTCATGAGTTCAGCACAACAGCCAAATGCCAGTGTGCATGCAGAGGACAGATTTCCAGCTTTCTCCCAGAACTCTACACACTGCCAAGCATTCTTCACCTAGTCACTTGGCATTGTGCTGAAGCTCATGCCATTACTATATAATATGACTTTGCCAACAGAAACAACGGTTCTACAATACCTTTTGAATTTGGTGTTATAATTTACAGAAAGATTTCTATAAACAGGTGTAGCAGCATTTTTGCGGATATTTTTTTCAACTTAGAAAATTAAACGTAGAAATTAAAAGTATGAAAATATAGAACTAAAGCTGGCTTGAATTTAAAGTCGAAACAATATTTGATCAAACAGGATGTGAGACAGCCCAACTACTACAACAAAACATAACAGAATTAGTCTAGTACATTACTAATACTCATGTCTGTGTTGTGGTTTTCCCACCAAACATCACTATCACCCCCTGGCATTAAGCAATTGGCTTTTCTTAGTTAAAGGGATAGTTTACTTTGAAATTTATTTTTGGTATGTTTTAACTTACCTCAAGGGCATCCAAGATGTAGGTGTCTTTGTTTCCGCAGTAGTTTCAATTTTGATACTTTTAGGTCAAACCGTTCTTGTCTGTCAGTCATATAATGCAGGTCTATGGTCACTACGTCAAAGAGCATGCACAGAGAAGTCAAAATGAAACAATTCCCCATCGTAAGTACACATTGATGGCCTAAGACACGAAATGAGCAGTTTGTGTTAGAAAACGAACAGTATTTATATAGTTTTTACCTCTTGTACACAACCATGTCTATGTGATCTGTGATCATCAATTTTTACAGTCTAGACAGCCATGTTTGGCCGTGGTGTCATACTGTATCTTGCTGTTTTCCATCATCTCACAACATGAGTCCACAAAAGGTTTTTATGTTTCCAAAATATTGCTCAATCATATTTATAAGAATGTTCTAAGAGTTCAAAACAATTTGCTGAACTGAAACAGAGATAAGATCATAACTAAACATAAAAGAGGAATTGCTACAGTGAGGTTAACAATAAACATAGCAACACATTTATAGGAAACTCTTATTCAGTCTTATTTAACTATATGTTATATGTTACATTCAGAGGCTGGATAGGAAGTTTTGCACTGCACAGAATAAGTTCCTGCCCCATTATAATCAAAGAGCTGCCCTCTGAGACCAACAAATTATTCCTAGATAAAGAAGCCGCCACTTATTAATTAGAAAACACATAACAAGAGACAATAACTGTGCGTGTCTAATGTGTCTCACCTAATTATTGGCATAGTCTCAAAACCCTAGAGACGTCTGGATGCTGAGATTTTTAACTGAGGCGCAACCTTGCACAATTAGCCCATTGTCTCTAACAACGAAGCACATCATTCTGGGTCCTGTCTTGTTTCAGCTGTACAGTGAGTACCCCAAAGAGATTTCATTTATTTCTGCATGCACTAAGGCCATTGGGCAATTGAGAGTTTAAGATTGATTACTGGGAGCAGATAATGACCGATGTTTGCAGGTTGGGTTTAAGTTGCAAAACAGATTTGGTTGCTCATAATTATTGCTCAGAAGGTTGCTCAGAAATAAATCGCGGGTTATCGAGGATTAATATGATTATCAATCCTATGACATTTACCATAACAACAGAATTGCTTCCACGTTTCAGTGATTACTTTTGTTAATTGGATATTCAAAAGTGGAAATGACGGCCGCACACACTCCTTTTGCACTCCGCCCTGGGGTAAGAGTTAAGGTCAGTGGAAAGAACTGTGTGTTTTGGGTTACAATCCTGGTACAGAGCAATGCACTGATCCTAAAAGATAAAAAAAAAAAAACGGAATAATTTGTAACCCAGGCTCATTAAAAATGTGTGCTTGTGGTGACATTTCTGCAACACCAATGATATGTACATTACTGAATGTTTCGCATGTTTCGGACACACACAATCCACTCATCTCTTGGAGGGAAGGACAAATCACTCAATGGGGCACCACGTGTCAAGAACGTTGCCTGTCAAGAGTTACGCAAACCTCCAGTAATGCCTTTCTCTCTTCAGCTCCCGACACTAATACTTCACATCTGGCCCCAAAATACTCGTAGACCTTGCCGACGCCTTCAGTAAGAAGAAAGCATCACAATTTCCCACTCATCGCTCTGTTGACTGCGTCATTGATCTGATGCCCTGCACCACTCCTTGTAAAGGCCGGATATAACCATTATCTCAACCTGAATCAGAAGCCAAGAAGCGTTACAATGACGAAGAACTCTCTAAGGGATTCATTCAGCCATCCACAAGATGGATGGAGGGTTACGGCCATGCATTGATTACCAGGGCCTCAGTGGTATCACCATTAAATTCCGTTATCCATTGCCCCTAGTTCCAGCCACACTAGAACAGCTTCGCTGGGCCAAATACTACACCAAGTTGGATTTACATAACGCTTACAACTTGATTCGCATCCGCGAGGGAGACGAATGGATGATGACTTTCTCCACCACTAGTGGACACTACTGGTACTTTCGGCCTAGCAAACACTCCATCAGTTTTTCAGTCCTTCATGAATGACATATTCCAGGACATGCTCGACAGATGGGTAATCTTATACATAGACAACATCCTGACTTATTCAAGTTCTCTGGAGGAACACGTCCACCATGTGAGGTCAGTGCTGAAATGCCTTATCCTGTATCAACTCTATGCCAAGGCTGAGAAATATGAGTTCCATCAAACCAGCACTTCTTTCCTCGGGTACATTATCAGTCAGGAGGGAGTACCCATGGATGAGAAAAAAGTCAGGGCAGTGTTGGATTGGCCACACCCTCAGACAGTGAAGGCATTATGTTTCCTGGGGTTTGCAAACTTATACAGATGATTTATTAGGAACTTCAGTTCAGTTGCTGCCCCACTGACCGCAATGACTAAACGACACACATACAGTCAGTTGGTCCCCAGAATCTCGCGTAGCCTTCAACGAACTAAAGACTCTGTTCACCACTGCCCAGATCCTCCGACATCTACACCCAGAACACCCTTTCATTGTGGAGGTTGATGCTTCTAACACAGGGGTAGGCGCTATACTGTCTCAACGCCATGGTTGAGGGGGGAACCAGGCCACAGACCCCCCTGCGTATCCTGGTTGACGGCAAGGAGGCATATCAAGTGCACAAGTTACTGGATTGAAGACGCAGGGGCGACACCCTTCAGTATTTGGTCGATTGGGAGGGGTACGGCCCGAATAAACGATCCTGAGTCAGCTTTAAGGATATGCTTTTCCCCACTCTCATGCAAGAGTTTCACAGGTCACATCCGGAGAAGCCGGCTCTCCGACCTCGTGGAAGACCCTGGCATCAGGAGCCACTCGGAGTGGAGGGGCTCTGTTACAGAGGAGGTTCCCGTACCACCTTCTCCTCACCAGCAGAGGGAACTGTCCCCTGAATATTATTGAACTCTGATTCAGACTCCATTTCCCATCATCCCTCATATCTGGGACTGATCATTCACAACACACCTGACTACAATCACACCTCTTCACTCTCCACACCTGCATCTCATTTACATGCCCACACACACACATATAAGCAGTCACCATACGCTCAGTCACTGTGAAGTCTTGATTTGCCCTGGCTGTCTTTTCTGAGTGTTATTACCCGTGTTTGTTTCTAGTGTATTGACCTTGGACTGTTTATTGATTCCCTGATTGTTCTCTGCCTGCCCCGACTCGGATTGTCTTCTCTGAACTCTGTCTGTCTGCCGCCTATCCTGATCTCTCACCTGGCTAAGGTACTGTCTAAGCCTTTTCTCCATTGTTCTGCCTTGCTGGTATCTGACCCTGTATTGTCTGAATATTCTCAATAAAGCACAACATATGTATTGCAGCAGTTCAGAATTTAAATGTCCGGGAAGCGTCGCTGAAAGGTTAATGATGTACTGTGTTGGAAAAGCCCACACCAAACCCAACCCTAAACCTACCCGGTAGTGTTAGCAAATGGAAAAATAATATAAACATGCAGTCGCTGAGGCAAATGTGAGGCACAATTTGGTAGTTCTGTATATTGTTTCAGGTTTAGCATCATCTGAGGTCCTCTGAAATCCTCTCTTCCCAGGGGTTCTGGATCCAGACTGAAGTTTGTGTCAAACCTAGTTACCACGGGATGTAATTCCCATGGCAAAAATTGAGAAACAAATAGAGATATAATTAGCACAGCTGCTGTTCCAACCAAGTAAAATGAATTAGTTTAACCCTAGCTAAAGAATTATAATGCATATATTCTGCAGTCCAAAATTATGATATGCATTATTTGAATGCCTGACCAAAGAGATGTGTTTTTAATCTTATTTAAACCAGTAGAGTGTCTCTGAAACCAGAACATTATCAGGAAAGCTATTCCAGAGTTTGGGAAGCCAAATGCAAAAAGCTCTACCTCCTTTAGTTCCTAGTATTGTAGGAACTACCAAATGTCCAGCGTTTTGTGACCTTAGGGAGCGTGATGGATTGTAACATGGTAGAAAGCTAGTTAGGTATGCAGGAGCTAAACCATTAAGGGCCTTATAGGTAAGTGCAACAATGTAAAACATTCGTAGTCTCGGGAAGAAGGAGGCGGGAACCGGTGAACATTTAAATAAAACTTTAATAATAAAATAAACACACGATAGCGTGACAGGCCCTCTCGGATGACTGCCGCGCACAAACAAAACCAAAACATGAAATAAAACCCAGGCCTGGTCCCCTCTTGTCCTTCACTGCCGTAACTCTTCCTTATTATCCTTCTGGAGCTCCACTGTGGGACTTGAGTCACTCATTTCCAATTACTCCACCGGCCTCGACCCGTTCCCACAGCTCTCGGTCCCACCCCACTAGTCACAGTAAGTAATGATATTTTGTAACTGATACAGCTCTTACTAGATAGCCAGTGCAGAGACTGTTGAATTGGGGTAATATGATAATATTTTCTTGCCCTGTTAAGAAATCTAGCCGCTGCATTTTGGACTACCTGTAGCTTGTTTATTAAAGATGAAGGACAATCATCTAGCAGTGCATTAGAATAGTCCAGTCTAGAGGTCATGAATGCATGAACTATCTTTTCTGCATCAGAAACAGGTAACATGTGTCTTAGCTTGGCAATGTTTGTAAGATGGAAGAATGCAGTTTTTGTAATATGGGAAATAGGTTGCTGTTTAATATAACAACCAGATTTTTGACTCCCTTATGAAAATTAACCATGGTTTTACTACAAATAAAACCAAAAAACCATGGTTACTATAGTTAAACCATGGTAACCACAAATTAAACATGGTTTTGCTAAATTAACCATAGTTTAACCATGGTATTTGTAGTAAATCTGTGGTTATACAAATGGTAGTCAACACGCCAAAAAACCATGGTTTACTACAGTTTTACTATAATAAAACCATGGTTATTTTTCGTAAGGGCTGTAGAGGAAATAACAGTACATTCTTCAAGTTGCAAATTGTAATCTACAATATTCTGTGTACTCTTTTTTTTTTTTGGTCCAATAAGTAAGATATGTGTCTTATCCAAATTTAATAGGAGACAATTATTGGTCATCCAATCTTTTACATTTTTAGTGATTTAGGGAAAAATAAGGGAAGATCCCTACCAACAGGCAGGCTTCCGGCAAAACAGATCCTGCACGGATCAGACGCTCCGTATTATAGTCGAGCAGTCATTAGAGTGGAACTCACCGTTGTATATAAATTTTATTGATTATGAAAAAGCCTTTGACATTGTGGACAGAGAGACCCCCTGGAAGCTCCTATGACACTACGGCATCCCTGAAAAGATTACCAACCTTATCAGGAATTCCTACAACGAGATGTCCTGCAGAGTCTTACATGGAGGGCAGCTTACAAATACTTTCCAGGTGCGAACCGGAGTTCGTCAAGGATGCCTGTTGTCGCCATTCCTAATCCTCCTCGCCATAGACTGGATTATGAAGACATCCACTCGGGAGCACAGAAACTGAATCCAGTGGACCTTGTGGGACCAGCTCCATGACCTGGACTTTGCCAACGATATTACACTCCTCTTGCACAGTCAACAGCAAATGCAAGAGAAAACAAACATGGTGGCAGCCATGTCGGCACAGGTTGGACTCAACATCTACAAAGATAAGAGCAAAATTCTGAAGATCAACCCCACCAATACCGAATCAATCACACTGCATGGAAGTCCACTGGAGGAAATGCAGTCCTTTACCTACCTGGGTAGCATCATCGACCAGCATGGTGGAACAGTTGTGGATGTCAAGGCAAGAATCGGAAAGGCAAGAGCCACCTCCATCCAACTAAAGGAAATATGGACCTCCAGAGAGCTGTCCTTGATCACTAAGATTCAAATATTTAACTCCAATGTGAAGTCAGTCTTGCTGTATGGAGCAGAAACTTGGAGGATGAATAAAACTACCACCAGTAAAGTACAGACCTTCGTAAATAGCTGCCTCAGAAGTATTCTCCAGATCCACTGGCCTGACACCATCAGCAACACCAACCTTTGGCAAAGAACCGGCCTACTTCCCATTGAAGAAGACATCAGGAAGAGGAGATGCGGTTGGATAGGGCACATATTACGCAAACCGCCAGCCAATATCACCAGGCAGGCACTGAAGTGGAACCCCCAAGGCAAGCGGAAGAGGGGCCGACCAAGAAATACCTGGCGACGCGACCTTGAGGCATTCATGGCGCGTAGCCTTCAACGAACTAAAGACTCTGTTCACCACTGCCCAGAACCTCCGACATCTACACCCAGAACACCCTTTCATTGTGGAGGTTGATGCTTCTAACACAGGGGTAGGCGCTATACTGTCTCAACGCCATGGTTGAGGGGGGAACCAGGCCACAGACCCCCCTGCGTATCCTGGTTGACGGCAAGGAGGCATATCAAGTGCACAAGTTACTGGATTGAAGACGCAGGGGCGACACCCTTCAGTATTTGGTCGATTGGGAGGGGTACGGCCCGAATAAACGATCCTGAGTCAGCTTTAAGGATATGCTTTTCCCCAATCTCATGCAAGAGTTTCACAGGTCACATCCGGAGAAGCCGGCTCTCCGACCTCGTGGAAGACCCTGGCATCAGGAGCCACTCGGAGCGGAGGGGCTCTGTTACAGAGGAGGTTCCCGTACCACCTTCTCCTCACCAGCAGAGGGAACTGTCCCCTGAATATTATTGAACTCTGATTCAGACTCCATTTCCCATCATCCCTCATATCTGGGACTGATCATTCACAACACACCTGACTACAATCACACCTCTTCACTCTCCACACCTGCATCTCATTTACATGCCCACACACACACATATAAGCAGTCACCATACGCTCAGTCACTGCGAAGTCTTGATTTGCCCTGGCTGTCTTTTCTGAGTGTTATTACCCATGTTTGTTTCTAGTGTATTGACCTTGGACTGTTTATTGATTCCCTGATTGTTCTCTGTCTGCCCCGACTCGGATTGTCTGCCGCCTATCCTGATCTCTCACCTGGCTAAGGTACTGTCTAAGCCTTTTCTCCATTGCTCTGCCTTGCTGGTATCTGACCCTGTATTGTCTGACTATTCTCAATAAAGCACAACATATGTATTGCAGCAGTTCAGAATTTAAATGTCCGGGAAGCGTCGCTGAAAGGTTAATGATGTACTGTGTTGGAAAAGCCCACACCAAACCCAACCCTAAACCTACCCGGTAGTGTTAGCAAATGGAAAAATAATATAAACATGCAGTCGCTGAGGCAAATGTGAGGCAAAATTTGGTAGTTCTGTATATTGTTTCAGGTTTAGCATCATCTGAGGTCCTCTGAAATCCTCTCTTCCCAGGGGTTCTGGATCCAGACTGAAGTTTGTGTCAAACCTAGTTACCACGGGATGTAATTCCCATGGCAAAAATTGAGAAACAAATAGAGACATAATTAGCACAGCTGCTGTTCCAACCAAGTAAAATGAATTAGTTTAACCCTAGCTAAAAAAATATAATGCATATATTCTGCAGTCTAAAATTATGATATGCATTATTTGAATGCCTGACCAAAGAGATGTGTTTTTAATCTTATTTAAACCAGTAGAGTGTCTCTGAAACCAGAACATTATCAGGAAAGCTATTCCAGAGTTTGGGAAGCCAAATGCAAAAAGCTCTACCTCCTTTAGTTCCTAGTATTGTAGGAACTACCAAATGTCCAGCGTTTTGTGACCTTAGGGAGCGTGATGGATTGTAACATGGTAGAAAGCTAGTTAGGTATGCAGGAGCTAAACCATTAAGGGCCTTATAGGTAACTGCAACAATGTAAAACATTCGTAGTCTCGGGAAGAAGGAGGCGGGAACCGATGAACATTTAAATAAAACTTTAATAATAAAATAAACACACGATAGCGTGACAGGCCCTCGCGGATGACTGCCGCGCACAAAAAAAACCAAAACATGAAATAAAACCCAGGCCTGGTCCCCTCTTGTCCTTCACTGCCGTAACTCTTCCTTTTTATCCTTCTGGAGCTCCACTGTGGGATTTGAGTCACTCATTTCCAATTACTCCACCGGCCTCGACCCGTTCCCACAGCTCTCGGTCCCACCCCACTAGTCACAGTAAGTAATGATATTTTGTAACTGATACAGCTCTTACTAGATAGCCAGTGCAGAGACTGTTGAATTGGGGTAATATGATAATATTTTCTTGCCCTGTTAAGAAAGCTAGCCGCTGCATTTTGGACTACCTGTAGCTTGTTTATTAAAGATGAAGGACAATCATCTAGCAGTGCATTAGAATAGTCCAGTCTAGAGGTCATGAATGCATGAACTATCTTTTCTGCATCAGAAACAGGTAACATGTGTCTTAGCTTGGCAATGTTTGTAAGATGGAAGTATGCAGTTTTTGTAATATGGGAAATATGTTGCTGTTTAATATAACAACCAGATTTTTGACTGTAGAGGAAATAACAGTACATTCTTCAAGTTTCAAATTGTAATCTACAAGATTCTGTGTACTCTTTTTTTTTTTTTTTGGTCCAATAAGTAAGTATGTGTCTTATCCAAATTTAATAGGAGACAATTATTGGTCATCCAATCTTTTACATTTTTAGGGATTTAGGGAAAATGTAGGGAAGATCCCTACCAACAGGCAGGCTTCCGGCAAAACAGATCCTGCACGGATCAGACGCTCCGTATTATAGTCGAGCAGTCATTAGAGTGGAACTCACCGTTGTATATAAATTTTATTGATTATGAAAAAGCCTTTGACATTGTGGACAGAGAGACCCCCTGGAAGCTCCTATGACACTACGGCATCCCTGAAAAGATTACCAACCTTATCAGGAATTCCTACAACGAGATGTCCTGCAGAGTCTTACATGGAGGGCAGCTTACAAATACTTCCCAGGTGCGAACCGGAGTTCGTCAAGGATGCCTGTTGTCGCCATTCCTAATCCTCCTCGCCATAGACTGGGTTATGAAGACATCCACTCGGGAGCATAGAAACTGAATCCAGTGGACCTTGTGGGACCAGCTCAATGACCTGGACTTTGCCAACGATATTACACTCCTCTCGCACAGTCAACAGCAAATGCAAGAGAAAACAAACATGGTGGCAGCCATGTCGGCACAGGTTGGACTCAACATCTACAAAGATAAGAGCAAAATTCTGAAGATCAACCCCACCAATACCGAATCAATCACACTGCATGGAAGTCCACTGGAGGAAATGCAGTCCTTTACCTACCTGGGTAGCATCATCGACCAGCATGGTGGAACAGTTGTGGATGTCAAGGCAAGAATCGGAAAGGCAAGAGCCACCTCCATCCAACTAAAGGAAATATGGACTTCCAGAGAGCTGTCCTTGATCACTAAGATTCGAATATTTAACTCCAATGTGAAGTCAGTCTTGCTGTATGGAGCAGAAACTTGGAGGATGAATAAAACTACCACCAGTAAAGTACAGACCTTCGTAAATAGCTGCCTCAGAAGTATTCTCCAGATCCACTGGCCTGACACCATCAGCAACACCAACCTTTGGCAAAGAACCGGCCTACTTCCCATTGAAGAAGACATCAGGAAGAGGAGATGCGGTTGGATAGGGCACATATTACGCAAACCGCCAGCCAATATCACCAGGCAGGCACTGAAGTGGAACCCCCAAGGCAAGCGGAAGAGGGGCCGACCAAGAAATACCTGGCGACGCGACCTTGAGGCAGACACCGCAAAGATGGGCTACAGCTGGAACCAGCTAGAAAGAATGGCTCAGAACAGAGGACTCTGGAGATCCTTGGTTGACGGCCCATACCCCAGCTGGGGTGAAGGGCGATGATGATCATCAGCATAACAATGCAAACTAATCCCACATTTTCTAATAATATTACCAAGGGGCGACATGTATATTGAAAATAGCAGAGGACCTAGGACAGATCCTTGTGGCACTCCATATTTTAGTGTTGAGAAATGAGATGACTCACCATTTACATATACAAAGTTGTAGCAAATGGACCGTTAGCATCTAAACCAGGGGTGCCCAACCCTGCTCCTGGCGATTGACTGTCCTGCAAAGTTTGGCTCCAACCCTAATCAAACACACCTGCCTTTAATTTTTAAGTGAGCTTGAAGACCTTAATTAGTTGCTTCAGGTGTGTTTGATTAGGATTGGAGCTAAACTTTGCAGGACAGTCGATCGCCAGGAGCAGGGTTGGGCACCCCTGATCTAAACCATCTTAGAGTCTGTCCTTGAATACCTGTATAGTTTTGTAATCGATCTGTGAATATGTCATGATCTATGGTGTCCAACGCAGCACTATAAATAATTATGTAAAATTTGATTTCCTTAATCTGGCCTTCTAAATCATAATTTGTTTAGAAAGGAATAAAAATGTCATAGTTTCACTGCCTCTAGTGTTGATTTCAATTACATTTCAGTGATTTATTTCCAGTGGAACTGCAAAGGTATTTTTTTGCATGCATCATATATTAATTGTTCCTTGTGTAAGCTTAATAACCTGCTATTTAATCTTTTTTTGTTTGTTTGTCTCAATAATATTCATATTTAAGCTTTAAGATGGTGGCCATGATTTCATGACATATTGCTGGTTAAACATCCTGAAATAAAATGTATATCAACCAATCAGATTTCAGGGTTATGGTAAGGTTATGTTTTGGGAGATCCATAATATTCTTATAATGCCAAATTATTAAAACGTAATATACCATGGAAGGATAAAGATAATGCAGTGTTTTGAACAACAAAGGAAATGCTTCTATTAAATTTGGAGTTATAGTTTGGGATCTGCAGACAGCTGGGGATTTTTTTTTTAGTCTCTGGAGTAGAGATTCTTTCAACACAACAACAGAGGGACATTTCAATCAGCTCCTTTCTTGTGACTGAAAGAATGGCACACTTTGATGTCTCATACTTTGATGGCTTAATATTGGTGTAAAATATGGATCAGTCACTTATCAGAGGGAATTAAAAAACATGTCCATGTCCATGTATGAAAATATTATATGACATTTAAGCAGATACAATACAATACTCTTCAGAGGCATTAGGTGTAGTAAAAAAATCTATGAACACAAAAACAAACCACAGAAGTATACCAGAAAAAAAGTAAATGGCAAATCTAGCGAAGAGCAAAGATTGCCAAGAATCAGGTGTTTGTAAGCACACCACATATGTTGTTATCTGTATTGGCAGGTCATGTATAATCATGCTCTCCTTAGACGTTCAATGACTATAGAAAGTCTACAAACCTCTGTTAAAATTGCAGGCGTTTAAGAAGAATAATCAATCAGTCAATAATGCCAGTTTTTTCCCCTTCCACTTTTAATATGATAGTGAAACTACCTAAAAAAAAAAAAAAACTAGAAACACATTCTTGGTTAGGTCATGATAGGTCTCGAGCCGAAATGGTCTGGTATTTGATTCCTTCCATCCTTCTATTTTGACTACTTTCCCCAGTCTCAGCTGAAGAGAGGCAGTCCTATAGCAAAATGCTTGTACCATTGTACTTGATTGTGAATATGATGTTATTGAGGTGAAAAGCACCTTTTTATTACATGTTTTTATAACATGTAACACACCTTCTAAACTTACGGGAATTTAGTTTAATAAGACTTTGAAACATTTTGCCACATTAATTTTTTTTTTTTTTTTTTTTTTGCCACGATTTAGAAAAGCTTAAAAAAAAAAATTTGTCGCCTACCCAACATTGGTATCAGGAATATTAACTGTGTGTGTTTTTCTCCGCATATGCACCCCGTGACCCAGTTTCTCTATCTCGTTTTGAGTAGAAATTCTATTCACCTGTGTCCTGTTAATTACCCAATGTTAAGCACTGTATTGTTCCCTGATTTCTTTGTTTTTGGAAGACTGTTTTTTGTGAAACTCCTTTGTCATCGTTCTCCTTTGCTCTCACATAATAGTCACCATGACATGTAGTGGTATCTCTTCACAACGAGATTGCAAAACATCTTTATAGGAACTTTTCAGACCAACAATACCACTTCAGCAATAAGAATACTAAGAATACCCTACAGAAACAGCTTTTTTTTTTCTTTTTTTTTCTTAATCATCTTTAGATGTTTAATTACTTTAAGTAGTGTGATTGGTTATATAAACCGACTAACATGCAGCAGATATGCTGAATTTCTGACACGATTTTATGTAGAATATTTTATTATGTCAGTAACATTTTGACTGGGGTGTATGTACTTTTCCAAGGCCTTTGACTATGTTAGTCGATCTGGCCTTGTCCTCATCCAACAAAGACTTGTCTGCCCTCCAAAGTTACTGAAGGTGGTTACTGAGTTTCATGAGGGCATGACAGCAACCGTACAGTCTGAAGGCACTCGCTCTTAAGAGTTCCAGATAAGGTGTGGGGTAAAACAAGGATGTGTCCTTGCTCTTACCCTCTTTGGAATTTTCTTCTCTGCCCTGCTACGCCGTGCTTTCCCTGATGACTCCGGTATCCTTCTACACACCCACAGCTCAGGAAAACTGTTCAATATGGCCAGGCTGCGGGCAAAGAGTAGTGTACGCCATGTTCTGGTACGTGAGCTGCTTTATGCTGTTGATTCTGCCTTTGTTGCCCACTCAAAGGAAGATGTACAACTACTCTGCTCATCTTTTGCTGCTGCATGTCTAGAGTTTGGTTTGCAGATAAGTCTTAAAAAGACAGTCATCCTTGCCCAACCTGCAACCTTGAACCCTACAGTATACATTAACAACATATGTCTATCTGTGGTAGACAAATTCATCAATGTTTGGAAAATTGAGCAAGCGTGTCTGGCACAACAAGTACCTCTCATTGCTCCTCAACGTCTGTGTATACCATGCATGTGTACTTAGCACCTTACTATATGCAAGCAAGACATGGACAACATACAGGAGACACGAACATTGCCTCAACGCCTTCCATTTTCGCTGCCTTCGCTCTATACTGGGTGTATGCTGGAAGGACCATGTGTCAAACTGAGAGAACTGGTTCCAGTGACCTGTACACCATCCTTCGTGAACGCCACCTCTGCTGGATTGGGCATATTTATCGAATGAATGACACCCGCCTCCCAAATATCTTGCTATATGGCGAGCTGGCAAACGACCCCCGCAAACATGGTCGCTCCCATCTACTGTTTAAAGACATCATTAAGAGGGATCTTCAAGCCTTCTCCATCAACTTTGACAACTGGGAGGCACTTGCAAACGACAGACCCAACTGGCATGCAGCAAATAAAAATGGCCGCAGGGTTTTTCAGGAGGTCTTCAAATCATTTCTGGACGAGAGACGCTTAAAACGTGAAGCAGTTCATCGTACTCGACATGAACGGCCATAGTAGTATGTACTTTTCAAAGTCATTTTTCAGTCCCCTTTCTTCCTCTTTTTCTTCTTCTTGTTTTAAGCTACTGTGCTTATTTTTTAACCATCAGAATGTACAATAAGCAGAAGTGGCACCATCTGCATACATTAATAATTATCCAGACAGTTTATTCATCAGTTTCTATCTGGTGTCAGCAGCAGGACAAGCTCTCTTAGAATTATTATTAATTATTTAAAAAAAATGTGTACTGTATATGAATACAAGTGTGTAAAAGCAGCACTGCACGATCAGTCACATTCACAATCTAGCAAAAGTTTAGCATATAGACCATTAAAACATCTTAACTGCCACCCGTCCCTTCAGCGGGTCACCTACGTTTACTGCACTATAATACAAATACATTTTAATATAATCATGGCAAACTATATATTATTGGAAAAATCTAAGGCCCAGTTTCACAGACGGGGCTTAGCTTAAGCCAGGACAAGGTCATAGTTCAATAAGGATTTTAAAGTAATTTTTATAAACATGCCTTAGAAAAAACATCACTGGTGTGCATCTTGAGACAAAACAAGGGCATTGACATATTTCAAGATCAATAAGTGCAAGTTTTGTTCTGTTGAAACATTACACTACATTACAACTTACATTATAGTCTGGGACTAGACTAAAGCCTTGTCTGTGAAACCAGGGGTAAGACTCCTGAATATATATTTTGCCACTGTTTTACAAGTTACATATTATATAGGAAAAGTAATAGATTATTTTATGACAGCAGTGCACCTCAAAAATCTACCTGATAACAGGAGTTCTGACCTTTGTCACAAAAATTATATCTTCATTACCCTTTTCCCTAATCACGCTTTAGAAATCATCAATACTTATATATCGGTTGAAAGCTTAAAATCTCAAAATTCATAATTTTAAAACCATTTTAAAATCAGACATTGCATTACCAAAGAAATGGTAAATCAATATCAAATATATATATATATATATATATATATATATATATGGTTTTGTTCATGAATTATAAAAATGTAAGCGTGGATAATGGACTTTCACGTCTATGTTCAAACATGGTAGTGACAGATAAAGGGTTAATAACCATGGTGATGTGAGAAGGAACCGTGAACCACTACAGCCTTCAAAAACGGTGCTGGAGGAATAATCGAATCCATCATGCTAAACAAATATATTTATTTACTGACTTTATAGATATAATTTAAACAGTAAAAACCAATGAGTAACCAAATATTTAATGAAGTCTATGCAATGGTATGTCAAAGAGCTTGTTGCCTACAAAAAATACAGGGCATTTTTTTTTTTATACACCAAGCAAAGCATGAAAAAATATTTTAATGCAAAATACGTGACTTGAAACAAAATTAAACCAGAAGGCCTTAGCTTTGGAGAAGCTTACTGTACCGTTTTGCCTAATTGTATTATTTTTATATTCATTTATATTTATATTTTTATAGTTTTTATATAACCATCCAAGTGATATCTTGTTGAATTAATTGCTGTTTCTGCCAATATTGTCTTCCAGGAAAGGAAAGGATATGCAATAATCAAATAATGTGCTGTTGTCCAAAAACCAAAGCCCTTCACCTGTTTGAAAGTCTTAAACTAGTAATAATTTTATAACTAAGCACTTTACAGAGTGACAAAGACTTCCAGAATATATGTATTTACTAGGTTTGGCTTTGCATTATTATTGTTTTGTTGTCCTTTTTAAAAATAAAAACTAACATAAAAATGTTTTCTTTAGTAGAGACTTTGGTAGCACTTTATTTTACAGTCCTGTTCCTCATGTACATACTATGTACTTATTATAGTAATTACAATAACTATGTATTAACTAGGTACTAACCCTGAACCTACCCCTAAACCTAACCCTACCCCATGTAGTTAGCTTGTATTACCAGAACTTTCTTAGATAAATACACTGTAGGTACACTATAAGTAAATGTTAGTACACGTACTGTAAAATAAAGTGCAACCGAGACTTTTATTAAGATATACTTTGTGTGAAGAACAGATTGAAATGTGGTTGACTTTTTTTTTTTTAAAGCAGCTAGGTTTTAAAGTTTGAATGAGTACAAATGAGATTTGGCAGATGGGGCAAATTAATATAATAATAAATGAAGGTTTGTTCCTCATGCTAAGATGCATCTACTTTAATTTTATGAAAAATGCAACTGGACATTCAAATGAATTAACTGAATGAATAAAGAATGCAGAGAGAATAACAGAGCAAAAAACAAAACAAAAAGAAAAACAACATGGAGGGGGAAAAAAAAGATTAGTGACCAGTTCAGCCTGTCAAGTTACTGAGAGAGTCTTACCCATTAAATAGAATCGAATATTGATTTTACTATCTTGAAAAGCTGTGAGGTTTTTTATTTTGCAGCTGCACAGTAAACTAAATGCAGAAGTAAAGCACCAGTCATTAGGTGAACTGCCACTCAATAATTCAGCATTTTCTGTCAGTGTAGATAGACCCACTTATATGATCAAGTTTCAATCAATAACAAAAACTAAAAAAAGAGTAGATACATTTTTAGGAAAAAATGGTGCAAATCAATATATTTATACTATATTAGCCATTAAAATGGTCTAGTGATTAATGAGATCCTGTTAATTATAGCAGAACAAAGTCATGAGGACACAAATGTCATGATTGCTCTGGAATGCACGCTCATGTCTTGTGTCTGTGCATATCTCAAAACATTATTTATTAACCCAATTCTGTGTTCTTGTCCTCCAGGCAAACAACAGTGGAATAAAATATAAATGTATACTTTCTGGTTCTTGACGTAACTCCATATCTAACCAACTAGTCATGTGAACATCATATGAAAGAAGAAAAGAATAAAAGAATGGTACAAGAGTTAATAATAACTGACAACCTTATGTGACATATCCCTGTCTATCATTCTGTTTTAATTTAATGAGAGTGAGATCTTCCAGTCACTGACTGGAAAAGCCTCCTTAAAATAGCAGTAGATACATCAATATGCTAGCTGTTAATCACATCCCCAGAGATTTTAATGAGAAGCATAATTGTTTCACTGAAGGACAAAATGTATGTCACGGCTGAGTATTTTTTCTCAAAATGACAACATGGCTGAACTTCCTGTAGTGTTGGTACAGCAACCATTGCCCGAAATTACAGTTGTCCTGACCTTGATAAGGGAATACCATGAATATATACTCGTGTGAAATAGATGGAGAAACTGTAAGAAATTCTGTGAAAAGGGGAAGATTTAGAGTGGCCCAATAGTGCACAACACAAATCATCACAACACAACACAAAGGATTCATTAAGTTGTGTTTTGCTCATTTCAATGTGTTGTGAATTGCTTTATGGCAGCAGCAAATGCATGTGTATAGCTGTTGTCACGAGTTGGCAGCTACTGCATTGAGCGAGGAGACATTTTAACGGCGACCAGATTGTTTTAGAATTTGCCCAGATGTCAGGAAATAAAAGAAGAATACTCAGAAAATAGAGTTGGTGATCCCATATGTCTTTATACGTAGCTTCAAAGGATCCTCCACATACATGGAAAAGAGTGGGGAGAAAAATACAAGACACACTCTGACAGAATTACAAATAAAAAAATAATCAAATAATCAGGATGCTGTCTGGAGCAGAGTACAGTAGAACAGTCTGCTATATCACCAGTGCAAACACTTTACAGACACACCCCCAGACAATGCATGACATCACATGAGGTGTCTTAAAGGTACATAACAAATTAGGAGGCCATTGCAATGTGGAGTAGGCTTCAAACAAACAGTTTTTAATCAACATCTAAGGAATACACATAACACCAACATGGAGAACAGAAAGACATTTAACAATGGACACTGGACACAGGGTTTAAGTAATCGAAAAAACAACAAAAAAAAAAAAAAAACGAGGAGATAAACGGGACACAGCTGAAACAAATGGAACATAACGGAGACAGGAACAGGAAAACCAAATATGGGCACAAGGAAAGATGGGAGAAAACTAGCTACCCACTTTAATTTTAACAGTTGCAAGTTGAATGCAGTTAATGACTGTTAAACAGTGACCTGGAGGCTGTTAATAATATATGAGCTCACTGTTGTCGTCACTCAATCTTGTAAAGATTTTTGCTCGTCACTTGTTTTCAGCAGTGTGGCTATTCTCTTTTCCATCCACTGACCCATCTTACAGTACTCTCCAGTGACATGTGGTGGACCTGGAGTAAGCAAAGTCCTCTCTGAGAGTTTTAGTCAAAAAACATGTCAGTTATATTTAATGTTTACATGTTGATTTCTAGTTTAACAGCAGTTTTGGACCATTAATCAATAAAGTCTTGGTAAACAGGTTACAAAGATGAAAGTGAAGCTTTAATTTATCCAAGTTAATAGACCATTTTCTGTCCTGTCCAGAGTTATTTTTTATTTATTAAAAGATGGCCAACATTTTAAATAAATAAATAAATATAAATACTGACAATGCAGTATCAGCTTGTGTGTACTTGCCTGGTTGTGACTAATTGTTCTGTAATTATTATTATTTCATCACAAAATGATGATTTAATTTAGATAATATAAGTTAATTGATAAATAAAAATCTATTTATGACAGAATTTTTGACAGCATCCTCATTTAACAGCATTTATTTTTACAAGTGCATAAAACTTTCAAAATTAATGTTTGGAAATGTAAAACATTATTATTTTTTTATTTTTATATATTTTTTTCCTTTTTTTTTTCTTTACCTCGTGAAAATACTAGTGTTTTAATACATTTGTCCACCAATGTATGCATGTATATATATTACAAACAAATATTCAAAGGGGATATTTCTCTGAAGTCCCAGCATTCAAAACTAAAATATTAATAATTTTGAATCATCAGTATTTTGGTTGATGTGTTTAGAATAATGCCCACTAACACATTATTGAACTACATATAGGCTAAGGCCCCTGTTTTATATGACAAGACATCCTATATTTTTGCTCCCACACTTACTATACCGCATGAAAATTACATTTGTAAGGTGTCTTTATTACCAAATGTGAGAGTGAGACTTAAATAAACCCTTTCGTTTTCCTGCTACACAAGAACTGTTGTGTGCTTGAGCATCTGCTACAGGTAATTTTCCCCTACAGCACCCCCCCCCCCCCAAGCCCCCGACCCTAACCACAACCCTCAAACAAAAACTATTATGCTCAACTAGCCATACAATTATTCTTCAATGTTTTCTCCTTTCCACTGTCTGAGAGGACTGTTGCAATACAAAACATTTAACTCCATCTTTAGTAAATGCATTTCTGTTTACGTGGTATTATGGTAATGGAATCAATCACAATGCTGTGGCTTGCAGTAGCACTATACTAATCCAATTCATGAGGCAGGGTGTCCCCTGTTGATTAAATGTCACAGCATAAATGTGTTCATATTATGTTTGTTCGGGGTGGAAAAACAGAACTAGACCACTGAATATATTTTCCACTCTCAGCAGATGTTGGGAACATTATAATGTAATTTTGTTGTACTTGACAGCCTTGGAATTCACATACATTGTGTTATTAAAGCTAAATGAATCGTAAAATAGAATGTTTCATCGAAATACATTATCAAAAGGTGACTATTGCTTTTCTGGGTAATTACAAAAAAATGGTCCTATTCTATTTTAAAGACATCTTGATAATTAGCAAACTCTATCTGCATTCCAGAGCCAACCAATGAAAATAAGTCTTGTTCAGATATGATGAATTCATGTTTACACATCACTGTCCTAAAGACAAAAATAACTTCAGGTGTTTATAAGGTTCAGATGTGAGACAGTGAGTAATTACGCTCTGATTAAAAAGTTGCAGCCTAATTCCACTGATATCTGAACCCAACATATGTTCTAGTTATTTCAATTGAGTTTTGCTGAAGATGTAATGACAAACCAATTTTTAATTGGAATGAAAACATGGATGATGACTTAAGAGTGTGTTTCCGGTCTCTATGTATTTCTTGTCTTGGTAGATGATGAAGAAACAGTATAATGTTCGGAATAAGGAACACATAATTCCCTTACCACTAACTGTCTGCACTGCCAGGACAGAAGTGTAAGAGCCAAAGCTTTTTTTTTTTTTTTGACCACCCAAGGCCTGCTGTAATTGTATCCAGTAATATTTCACTACTGTTTTCCTGTGCAAGAAAACATAGAGGTCCAATAAAAAATTATATTAAATGTAGCTTCTAATTTGGTTCTGTTAGCATATTTAAAATGTATGTTGACATGCATCATTCTCATGGTTACAACTTCAACATTTATGATACATGAAATACAGTCTAAATATTACAGTTCTTAAAATAGGTAAAATCATAATCACCCATGTAAATTATCTTGCAATTCATAGGTTTAGTTATTTGCCCTGTTAGACTATGATAGTACTCAAATATAGATACTCATAATCAATACTACATAATTTATTTGAAATTGTAGTTTTCAATTGGTTTAGTTTTAAGACCCATTCTTTAAGAACATATTTGACATTAAGTGGTGATCAATCACAGTAAACAATTGTCTTTTCTATTTAAATGGCTTCCGAGAACTTAGAAATTTATTTAATGATACTTGATGCATGGAAAAGGGTGCTTCCAAAACATTCTTCACAATGTATTATGTTCAAAGATAAAAATAAAATCATATGGACATTTTTGGGTAAAATCTGTCATGTTTTCACAGAATCTGTGGGTTTTATGGCTAAAACAACTGAAAGGAGTCTGGAAATGGAACAAAACTACACTTGAATTGAAGACACCATATATTCTATGAACAAAGCTTTAATATCTTATTCAATTTTGCTCAAATTTATATTTTAAGGATGTGTAGATATTTGTACTGACAACAAGACCAAAGTACTGATTAGTATACTGAATAAGATACAGACAGAATCGTGAGTTCTGAAGCACATCTCTGAGACTGTACCAGTGTACTGTAGACATCAATGCCTTTGGAGTGGACACATATCATGCAACTGTGGGAACAGTGTTTGCACGTACTCTCCCTCAGATTCACTTCTAGGTAGAGTGCTATACATAGCACAAACATAAACACACTGACATCAAAGCAAAACAACAGTGTACACTTCTTCAGAAGTGGCTTGAGGAGAAACATTTGGAAGAAAGTTGGCCTAGTTTTCTTATTGAGAAATAAATGTAATTATTGACTGAAAGGGGAAAGAGCAGAAGACACGTTTGCAGCAGACAGCTGAATTATGCAGAGAAACACACTTTTAATTACTGAAGCAATTCTCTCCTTACAAAAATTCCATCATACACCCTTTTTCTGATCATATAGGGTATTATAGTCAAAAGAGATGTCCATTTGCACAATAATACAATGGCAAATGTTTAGTTTAATTAAATAAGCCCAGATGTGGGATTAGTTCCCATGTTTTATGTTTTGAAATACTGTAAAATTAAGGTGGCAATTTTGTATAGAAAAAGTTTGTTTACCATCCATACAATTCTGAGAATACTAGATGTTTTTTTACTAGATGTCAATATAATTCTAATACTAGATGAATGCTAAAGACCATGGCCTCTGGCGAAAGTTAATAGTGTAACTCTTGATATCAGGGGAGTGAGGTTTTACCTGCACAGGTCTTACCAGCTGGAATTATTGGACTAAACAATTCTTCAATGATTGCTCTCATCACCTGGAGGTGACACCTACTTTGTGGTAGGTGTCACCTCCAGGTGATGAGAGCAATCACTGTCTGCTTTAAGGAGGTTTGATCACATAGGGAATAGCTATGGCAAGTGCTCCGGACCTTGAAATCCAAGTGAAGAGGAAAAACAACCTTTAGCAGAACTACACAACATCTTTAGGACAAAGCTTGTGATTCTACACACAGCAGAGTGTCACGTGAGGCAGAGTAGATAATAAGCAAAGCAAGCAGCCCCTATTTACAACCTTTCCACTTTCACCAAATAAATGCTAGAGGGCAAGTGCAGTGGTTGCCTTATGTGATTGTAGGACAACTTAATTGCTACCTTTGCAACATTCTAATTGACTGAGCAAGAGACCAAGTGCTTGAACACCGGGAGGCTCTCATCAACATAGAACTGACAAAAGTTGAGTTTGGCCTCAGAAAACAGCTAGAAGGAGATTTGGAGGATAGTCGAAGGAACAAGAGCAGCCTATGTCCATGGGCCTATTGGCATACCATGCATTGTATACAGAGCAATCTGGTGCAAAGGTAGTCTGCTAACCAGCAGCAACAGTGTATGGATCCCCAAGTAGTAGTGCTCCACCAAAACTGATCAATTTTGCTCTGTGTTGGTAAGCATATAAGGTAAGATATCCAAGTGAAGATATTTTTGAACCATCTTTCTTTATGATGACATACTGTATACATACAGCAGTGCAGAAGGATGGATGCACTAATGTTGTCATGTATGTCAGTAGAGAAGCCTAGAAAGTAAAAGGAAGTCTGGTTGTGTTATGGCTGAACCTTGTAAGAACTTATAGGTCCACACTATACCAGCAAGGTCAACAACATCTAAGTGGAATCAGCAAGAGGAGGGCATAACAACTGTCTGTTCCATCTCAGTCGTATATTTGTCATCTTTACGAGCAAAGCTGTCAAATAAATGAAGGTGGAATATGCCTTAAAGTGCCTTGAACTAATATTGCTGGGATGCAGCCCTCAATAAGGGGAGGTCATAGATGACCTCAGCATCACCACAACATCTCTGCCGGATAACAGGGGATCCTTCAATTCTTAGAAAACTCATACATTTGTGTAGGATTAGCTTTAAACCAAGTAAGACTAAATCCCTGGTACTCGATAGTAGCAGTGTTCTTATTCTGTTTTGCTGGAACCAACTTCCTGCTTGTAGTTTGAAAGACAATATAAATGTGCATACAACCAGTGCATACAACCTGGTTCATTTTCAGACTTGGTTAACTAGAGTGGAAACAAGTGGAAAAAAGTCCACTAGTGTGTTCACACAAAGAAAGAAGGCATGGTTTCAGTAGCCACAGTTAGTGTTGAAGCAGCCATGTCCGTGAGATGCCGTATGTTTATAGGTTTCTAGAGATGGTCAGTTGTTTTAACCGTGGCTTGTTTACTGCAAACACATACAAGCTTCATCAGTGTGTCTGTCATGCAACTTTGTTCCCCTTTCAGGCTTGAACTGATATAAAACTTAGGACATTATTAACTGTCTTCACATTTATTTTGAAAGGTGAAGCTCACGATTATGGAAACGGGCGTTACATTTCCAACGAGTGCTTGCAGTGTTCGACCAATCACAATGTACTGGGTCAGCTGGCCAATCAGAGCAGACTGTGCCTGTCGGAAGGAGGGTTTTTGTAGAAAATTTTGCATTTGAGAGAGCAGGGCATAGAGGACCTACAATAATGTACAGCATGAACATTACAGCATGTCAACATACTTTATTACAATAAATACAAAAAATAATGATCTATAAAAAGCATCCAATGACCCCTTTAAAAAAGTTATAGTAAGTGTCTTAGTTTGTGGTTGCGGACTAGATAAGTACTTGCAGAAGAAGTGTTTTCAGGTTTTTATTTGAAGTTGGGATGGTGTAACTGGGTGGCGTTTTGATACCAACTTTGTGCACATTCAGGGGTATCAAAATGGGGGGGTAAAAGGGGGACAGATTGCATATGGCCAAGAGGCTGAGAGGAGATCACAGTGTTGTTGAGGGCCATGACTGAGATTGCCAACCCCTCAACCATGTGCTGCTTGCGCACTGTATGTAGATAGGGGAACACTCACTTGTAAGCATGTATTAAAGTAAGGTCCAGTGCAGTTCCAGTGGCCTTCCTGAAAGCTACAGTTAGCCTAAGTAAGAACAAGAGAGATATGACATGGGCTGTGTCTGGTTAATTAAAGTTCTGGGTCATGCATATTCGTACTGGCTGCTACTATGCATACTGTATATATATATATATATATATATATATATATATATATATATAAATATGGCAGTTTGTCAACTTATCTAAAGGATGTGTAAATTCTGGATAGGTTAAAGGGGTCATATGATGCAATTTAAAATGTTCCTTTCTCTTTGGAGTGTTACAAGCTCTTGGGGCATAAAGAACATCTGCAAAGTTGCAAAGACTAAAGTCTCAAATCCAAAGAGATATTCTTTATAAAAG